>NW_025064918.1:277695-356492 GCF_019112545.1 Guyanagaster necrorhizus
CAGTTTGAGAACAAAAGGAGCATTGTCTCTCTCTTCACAGCACACAGCAGTGTGATAAGACCAAGACTGACTGGATTGCTGACTAAGCCATCTCATGATTCTAAGTGCCAGTCTAGGTGCTCTGACTAAGCAGAAATAGGGGTCAATCCTGAATAAATCAAGGAAAAAAGAGAAGAAAATAGGAAAAATTGTAACAGTCAGCTTTCTTATTTGCTGTTCCCACTTTGTGGTGCAGCATATATTGGTATTGGCTTAGCTCAGTCACCCATTGAGTCTGCTATTGGTTTAGCTTCTGTGGTTGTTAGAAGTATTGTAGATTTTAGTGATCCATCCATATCTCAAAGGTCTGGACAGCACTGATCAGATAGTGTCACCACTCCTCCAAGGCAAGCATGATTATAAGCAGCTCCTTGTTGTATATCTTGTAGTTTTGTTCCATCATGGAGAGAGCCTTTGAAAGAAAGGCTATCAGTCTCCACTTTCCTTCTTGTGTCTGTGAGAGTACTGCTCCTATGGCTCCTTTGCTTGAGTCAGCCTCAACTTGAGACTTTCTGTCTTGGGTGGGAATAGCAAGTATGATGTCTTCTGTAAGTCATTGCTTTAAGTCAATGAATACTATTTGTTGTAGGTGTCCTCATATCCAGGAGGCATTGCTGGTTAGTTGTGTCATGAGATGAACTATTTTGCTATAGTCCCATATGAAGTGGTGATAAAAGTTAGTGAAGCTGAGAAATGACTGGAGTTCCTTCTTCTTTGTTGGTTTCAGCCACTCAGTGACTCCCACAACCTTTACTGGGTCCATGTGGATACTTCCTTTGCTGATAATGACTCTTAGATACTCTGTCTCCAGTACCTTGAACTCACATTTCTCTGCCTTGAGAAATAGTTTGTGTTTCCTCATTAATTTGAGTACTTATCATACTAGCCTTTGGTGTTCAGCCTGGTCTTTGGACATGATGAGAATATCATCCAAGTATATTGTGACCTTTCTGGTGGTGATCAGATCCTTGAATATGTCATTCATCATCCACTGGAAGGTAGTGGGTGAGTTGGTAAGTCTGAAGAATATGATAGTGGGTTCAAAGAGTCCTCAGTTCATCTGAAAGGCAGCCTTCCACTTGTTGCCTTTCTTGATATGGATGTTATTGTAGCCTCATCAGACATTGAGTTTTGTGTAATACTTGGCACTCCTGAGCTTGTCTATTAACTCTGAGATCAACAGAAGCATATAATAATTCTTGATCATCATCTCATTTAGCTTTTGGTAATCTTGAACAGGTCAGAGCTTCTCATTCTTCTTTTTAACAAAGAAGAAAGGTGATTTTAAGGGATGGATCCATCCACTGGAGAGGTTTTCATTGAGGAATTTGTCTAGTTCCTCCTGCTCATAGTTCCCCAGTGGATATGTTTTGCAATTGAGATTAGCATTGGCATTGAGAATTAGTTCAATCACATGATCTCATGGTTTGGGTTCAGGTAGTTTGTTGAAACTCTCTTTCTTGAAGAGATCTTGGTAATCTCTGGCCCATTCAGAGACTATTTTCTTGAATGTTTTTTCTTCCTTCACAGCATTGACTTTGGCTGCAAGGTTGTTGGTATGATGTAAAGCCTGAATGTGGAGGGCTTGCTGAATGTCTACTGTGAGAATGGTTTCCCCATCCTCTATCTTCTTGTCTCACTGATTATTAGAATCTTTGTCAGAGAGTTCAAATGAAACTTTCCAACATTTGCATCTAGTGAAGGTGATTCATCCAGTCTTCCAATTGACTAAGGAGTTATGTCAGATCAGCCAGTCATAGCCAAGAAATATTTTCTTGGTTCTGAGATCCATGACAGCTAAGTTGATTCATTCAGAGTGGTCTCTGATAATGAGGTATAGTTCAACATATTTAGTAATCAAACCAGCTTTATTTTTTGTTCTGTCTGCATTGTATATGGGGATGGAGGTGGCAGTAGCATGAGTAGGAAGCTTGTGCTTGGCAACAAAAGCATGGTTTATCAAGCTGCTAGTGTATCCACTGTCAATTAAAGCAGTGACAGTGTGTGCAGAATAGTTGGTCAGAGTTTCAATTTGGGCTTTAGTGGTCAAATTCTGTCTGAGAGTCTTGGTTTGCTGAATATATTGTTTCAGCCCTTGGAGTTCATCAAGCCATTCCAAGGCCTGGCATCATTCTATCTTTTTCATCCTCTTGATCATCTTGTCAATAACTTCCTCAGTTTAGGTCTTGTGTATCCAGTTTTTGAATATCACTTTCATGGCTTCCTCTGTCAGTGCTTCTCTGATAGCTCACCATGTTCATTCAGTGTCAAATGGTTTGAGCCACTCAGTGAGGGTCTCTCCCTCTGTTCAGCCTATAGGTGATTGAGTCTGTGTTTTCAGCAATTCTTTCATAGTGTGTAGAGTGATAGATTTGGGTATATTTGAATGCATGCATAATTTAGTCATAGAAGCAGCTACAGAGGTACTATCAGTCTGTCCAGCAGCTGTGGATTGCACACCATGAAGTTTCTTGGCTGATCCAGTAGAATCGCTGACTGGTCAGCCCTGTCTTTTACTTTCTCTATTTTCATTTCAGATCTTAATTCTTTGGCTTTTTTTTTATAGCTCCACAATTTGTGCTCAGATGTCTTTCAATGTTTGCTTCTTCTTCAGGCAATCCTTCACCATGTGGCCTTTTTGGCCACAATTGAAATATTTCCTCCCCCTCTTCATTCAGTCTATGTCTATCAGTTTCCCAGTTCCAGTGTAGGTTGTGCTGGTCCTGGTTTTCTATGTGGTGTAAGAGGGAATTGTGCTGGGTTTGGGGGTGGTTCTACTACTGGTTTTACCATTGGATGGTAGGCTGTATTTTTTATCAGGTTAAATTCCAGCATTGATAGCCTTTTGCCAGAGCTGCTCCTTGTTCATCTTGGTAATTTGATCTTTTTACATATTATATCCTTTGGAAATGTTGGTGCCTATGTTGAAGATCATCTTTATGTATGATGAGGGGACACCAAGCTTGAGGTACTCAACCATTCTCCTGTCATTGTTGATGCTCTTGCATACACCAGCTAGCATTTCTAACTATTTCAGCTTGTCAAAGTACTCACTTGCAACTTGTCACCAGCTATTTGTAACTCCTTTGTCTTGTTCTTATATACTTTCTGGACAGCTGGATCAACAAATTTGTCTCACACTATCTGTTTAAAGACAGGCCAAGACAGAAAACAATGGTGTTGTTGGGTGGAAGAGTAAAATGTCAGAGAGATGAGTGTCTACTATCATTTAGCTTTTCTTTCAAAGTATGAGGCTGCAAAGGCCACTTTGTTTATGTCAGTTCTGAAGTATATGATATATACCTCAAAGTATTGCTTGCAATTGATCAGAAATTGGTTAATGTCATTGGATGCTCCTTTGAAGAGACAGGAGATTTGAAGAAGATCAGGTTTGCATTGTAGCATTGTGGCATTCTGTGGTAATGCACCCATTGGGTTGATAGATTCATCAAATGGTGGATGGTGCCATTCTGTTGGGGGTCCAGAAAAGGAATGAAGGGAGTTGTCATCAGCAATGAGGCTTCCTTGTGGAGCTGCTTCTTTTCAAACAATCACCCCATTGGCATGCTCTCTCCATATTCAGGTGTGTAAAATTGCAAAAATTGAGAATACATAGACTGCATTTCAGTCTAATAAGCATATAACTGAAAACAGGATAGGAGCACACAGAAACCAAGCCATCATAAGGCTAAACTGAAGTAACAAGAAGCAGAGTGTATGGCCTAATAACAGACTAATACCAGAGGAGTTAGACTGCATGTGAGATCTCAGTGCTTGGCTCTAAATGTGTCAATACCATTGCAAGAGGACATGCTAAAAATAAAAAGAATATGATCAAAATAGGATCAGCAATCCTGATCACATTGATCAAGAATGCACAGCCATTGATGCACTGACAGGACATGCTTTAGAACAGAGAACTGAGATCCAAAGAAAGGCATCTGAATAACTGGATGTTGAACAGAGAAATAAAATGATGGCAACAAAGAAATAGATAGAGAAATACTACTCTCAGAGATGAATAGCACATGTACTGCTCAGAGACTCACACATGTACTTATAGGGCCTTAGCATGCATAACACAGCAAGAGACTTGGCATCATACTAAGGTATGACACACACCATATTGGGTAGGTTAATTGATGCATGTCAGGCCAGAAGCAGTGCATTTTGTGAGCTAAATAGAATGTCAAGATATGGAAAAAGAGAATATAACCATTATAGCTGACTCCAGATATGAGAGATAATCCTGAGGGTCTGAAACAGTTTACTGCTGTCAGAGATATGCCACCAGAGAAATAAGAAAGTGAGCAGACCTGGCTAGGCCAGCTAGCTGATGTCAGCTAGCAAGGAAACAGCAGGCAGTCTTGGCCTGGAAGAGAATAAGCATGGCAACTATGATATGCACATGAATAGTATCTGTGAGATTCAGCATGGAGTCCCACACTTTGAAGCTACTATAGTAGGATTGTATTAGTAAGTACCATAGTAGAGTATTTAAATACTGCATTATATAAGTAGGATACAAGTTTCTGACCCTCACAGTTGCAGTGTATTGGGCACAGAAAGCCTTGCACTCTAGCTTTGGGTTTGTGTTTGTAACTTCAGGCAAGAGAATAAACTTATTATTGAATATCACTGAGAGAGGTCTGAGAACTGAGTGAGGCATCAAAGCTCACAAAGGACTTGAATCCAGTTTGATAAGAGGTTTTGGATTGCACTCTAATCTGAGAATAAGAGAGCAGTGTCTGAAGAACATCATATTGAGTTTTTGAGGTATTTGTGATGTGCAGCACTACAGATGGCAAAGGTTTAAACCCTTTGGCTTGATTAGTGTGCACTTTTTGTGTTTATTTTCACAGATTGGCAGAGGTTCAAACTCTTTGGTCTGTCAGATGGCATTTTATTGTGATTTGTGTCTCTGGATCACATAAGTTTGAATCCTGTGAGTCTACAATCAGTTTGAAAACTTGTGACCAGAGATCTGTGCTCTTTGGCACTTGTGGATATGTTTGTGATTGGTTTCTGCTTAGAGAGCAAAGCTTTGAGTCATGTATTGTGTGTGTTAGGAATTTTGAGTTGATCTGAGCTGGACTTAGGACATTTTGAGAGTTTTGTGGGAGTGTTTCAATGTATTGTATTGAGCTGCAGTACTCTTTGCTTTGAGGCCTGGCAATGCCTGTTGCCACCTCTTGTTTTGATAAAACGAAAAGCTTTGAGACCTAGAGAGATCTAAGATGGTTGTACACATGCTATCACTATTCATGCACTGTGGATTCATAGAAAAAGACAATTATATTTGTTGAATTACTACTTTTATTGCATTATAATCCCTTCACAAACTAAGAGTTTTGTGTGTGTGTTGGTGTGAGTGTGGTCAGTGATAGTGCTCTGCTATAGCTATTTTCACCTTGCACACACTCAGATCCTCTTCACCATTTCTAATGGTGAATCCTAATTGGACCACCTCAGGATCATCTTTGATGGATTCTTTCTCTATCTCACTTCCTTCTGTTTTATCAGGTGGCAGTTGTCCACTGAGTAGTCAGCTGCCCTTGCCAGCCTATGGGTTTCAGAATTCTGCAGGCCAAGTGGATGGCTGTGGTCAGAGGCAGGAGAGCTGAGTTGCTATTGTTTGGATGGATAGTGTGGAGTACAAATATTGACTTTAGCTTGATTGAACAGACAGTGCTATATAAACAACTCATTTCAGGATTATGGATAGTGTCTATGGTATTGGTTGGATATCAAACTTTGATTTGCACATTGGCAAATTGGCTAGCTGGTCTTTGGAATGTCATCAGTTGTAGATGTTGATCACATGCTTTATGGCTGAATACTATAAAATTTCTTGCTGCTCTAGCAGTTCCATGTTAATATATAATTGCTCTATATGTGATGCAAGCTATTTAGCATCACACCATAAAAATGTCACCCCTTCCTCATAAAGGTCCTAGTACTCACCCACCCAAGTCCTTTGTATTTATTTCTCTAGTGCTTCTTCATCTGTCTCTTCACTGGCATACTTCATGAAGTCTTCAAGTCTATGAGAACCTTTGTCCTTGTTCTCATCTCTCTTGCTCATTTTCTCCTCATCTTCCTTAAGGAGAGAACTGACAGGCTGGTCAAAGATGCTCCCCTCAGCTGACTGAATGGTTGCTGGGGAGCTGGTCATCATTCTGAGTGCTAGATCTCACTTTGTTATTGTTGATATTTCAGATAGTTGGCCAAAGGGTGTTTCTGAGGTCAAGATAGTAACAGGTGCCCCCATGTGCTTGCACCACCTCCAGTTCCTCACTATAGATTCTGAAGTTTGCATAGAACTCCATATTGAGAAATTGTTGAGCAATCCTTTCTCTGAGAAATCTCTGGAGGTTGTGGTCAGAGATTGTGGTCAGAGACATGGGCATTGAGTATAGACTTGCTGTCTGAGAGGAGGATATTGATATAGATAGTTTGAGGGGGGGATATGTTGTCTCTTCAGAGAGAGAGAGTATGATCTCTTCTTGTGGCCTTACTGGGGGTGACAGGGCTATAAGGTTCTACCCAGGGGTCTGCCTTAGTTCTAGAAGTACTGAATTCTTGGAATAGAGAGAGTGTGGACTCTGTCTAAAGTCTACATTGGCTGGGAGAAGCAGAGTCCAGGTGGGTGGCTTCATGCTTGCACTTCTGTCATTGCCTTTCTCTGTCTTCTTGCTCCTCCTCATACTGCCACTGGGCTTCAGCTCAGGTATGCTCAGTGAGTGCTTCTTTGGCTTGCTCAGGATCTGCCCAGGCTCACTCTTTCTGTCACTACTGCTGCTGTCAAACTGCTGCATCATAATTGAAAGAGACTCTAAGGTCCCAGTGCAGGAATATTCTTTGAATAATTCTGTCCCAGGCTGCCTCTCCTTAACATCAGACTTCTTCTTGGGTTTTTCAGTTATCACCCACTCCAGAGCAGCCATGGCTAGAGAGTGTGGCAGAGGGAGTCCCTGTTGGGGTGGCATAGAGTGAGTTGTGTCCTGAGTGCAGTAAAACACTTCAGAGTCTTAGAGCCACCTGAGAGATATTAAGAGAGTCTCTAGTGTGGTTTCCAATGCTGAGTGTTCTCATGGTAGTGGAAGGGTCAAGAGATGGCAAGTCATTAAAGAAGTCCTCAGAGAGGTCTTTATCTTTATGGTTAAAGATGAGGGGTGGGACCCATGGGTTCTAGAAGCCTATGAGGCAATTGTTGCTGTCTCTGCTGTTGGATTATCAGAGTCAAGAGGGGTATCTATGCTCTTTCTCTTCTTGAATGTTCCTCAGATATGGGCTGCCAAGTCTGGCTTCAGATATGGTTCCTGTTGGGGGCTGAAAGAAGGATCAGAGGGTATGGGAGATGTCATGTAAGGGGAGGTCCAGGGTTATGTTTTGTAGGATATATCAGATTTGCTGAAATTCTTGGTAATGTCTGACTGCCTAAGCAGTAATTGATTAGTGTCCCTGATAAAATTGGATGATCACCAATAATCCTAATAGCATTCTGATAATGGAAGCTAAAAGATCAAAGAATTCATAGTCAAAGTTGGAGGAGTTGGGATTGATGGATGGCATTCAGTTTCCTCTGTGCTTATTGTGTGTGAGGAAAGAGAAGGAGCAGCTTCAAGCTAATTATTAGATCTAAGCTGCATGTGATTATAAACACATGATAAACTGTCATCACTTTGCACTTCAAGTGAAATAACAGAGTCCACTGATGTGATTATAGATCAATGTGCTATAAGGCCTTGTGATTAGCTTGAGAGTAGAATGGTATAGAGATAAACTTTAGCTTGAAGCTGGGTTTAACAGCAAGAGCAAGCTTCCTTATATACTGTACATGATAGGGATAAATATAATACTGCCTGTTGTATGTTTCTAAGTCCTTATGCTCATTGTCCTTAGATGTCACTACTGTACACAAAAGGTTGATTATGCATTGTTGAGGGCTGGTCATTATGCTGGAGGACAATAATGGATTGGCTTATGATATAATGACTAAGCCTCTTCCACAGTTCTAAGCACTGGTTTAGATGCCCAGATTAAGTATGAATAGGGGTTAACTTGTTGAAAGGGATAGAAAAAGAGAAAAATCATAATATGAGTCCTATCAGGGTTCTCTTCAGTCCTAAACAATGAGGACCAGAATCTCTCTGACAACTTCTTTGATGATAGCTCATCCCTTGATCCTTCTATGGCCCTGATTGAGCATGAGATTGGAGACTGCTCAGGACTCCATTAATACTGCTAGGATGGCTCTAGGACTCAGACCCACTTTGCTCACAGACTCTGGGCACAATTCCTTATACACAACTCTGAAGTTGAGCTGAAACCCCTCTCAGAATGAGGACTTATACACCAAAGACATGGAGCCAGAAAGAGGACATATGTCCTGAGAACCAACTGTCCAAGATATCATCAACCACTTTTCCAGAGATTTCACAGAAAAAGAAATATGAGTAGCAGAAGAGCAAGAGGACCTTGACTGGGCCAAAGTTGAGCAGGCCTGACAACAGAACATGCACAAGGAAGAACAGTATAACTGCCAGTTTAGGTGGCAACAGTGTGAACTTGAAGCAGCCACATGGAGATCAGCAAGCCCTATGTGGTATGGAATACAAACCAAGTCTGAGCCCTCTCCCTTCTGAGAGCCCAGCACCCCTGCTAGTACTGACCTATAGGCAGGATTGGCTGAAGCCATCACTGCTAGTGAAGCCAGGTGGTGCACTTATCCTTCTACCAGGGGAAGAACCAGTCCATCCACTATTGCTGATACAGACATCATTCCTTCCCACACTGACTCTGTACTCAATGCTTATGGGCTTCAAGTCTCTCTCAATGCCCATGTATCTGACTGAGAGCTCTGAAGATTTCTTGGTAGAAGGATTGCAGCCCTCTTTCTCAATCTCTGATTTTACACAAACTTCCACTGATATTGCTGCAAATTGAAGGAGCTCAGAATGCAGGGCAGCCATAGAGATGATGCTGGAATCAGAGTAGGACCAATTGAGCAGCCTTCTGCTTGGCTCAGTCCCAGTGCCACCAACAATGATGACCAGCTTCTCAGCAACCATTCAGCCACAGGACCCTCCAATCTATGACTCATGTGACAACTACTTCATTGAGGATGAGGATGAAAATGTGGACAAAGATGAGGAGAGGATTCAGGATATCCCTCTTAGATGGAGGCAATGGGAGTACTCAGAGGAGAAAACTGACAAAGAAGCACTGGTCAAAGAAATACAATATGCTAGAGAAAAGGAATATAAGAGACTGTATAAAGAAGGAGTAGCCTTCCTGTGGAAGGACACTCAGTGGTTAGCCTCAGAAATAGGGCAGAAGTATATTTATTCTAATGATGATAAATGGTGGGATATTCTACAATATTCCACCACCAAATATGCAATTGATAGTTACAACAGAAGGCATCCAGAGGATCATCTTGGCAAGTTACTGGAGTATAAATCAAAATATGACATCCAGCTGATGCCATGGACTCCATCTACAGCCCCAAAACATGCCATATACACAGCACTGTCCTTTTGAATCAACTTCAGCTGATATTTATACTCCACCCCCTCTATCTGGACATTGGCAACCCAGCTATCCCACTCCTGACCACAACTGACTACATGATCAACTGGATTCTGAAATCCATAGACTGGCAAAGAAAGTCAACTCCTTGGTGGACAGCCACCACCCAATGAAGTTGAGGAAAGTAGCAAGGAGCCTGTCAAGGATGACTCCAAGACCATTCAACTGGAATTCACCATGCAAAATAGAGTTATCATATGAAAGAAAGCTGCTCCCACAGGGAGCCCCATTGCCAATGATGGGTCCTTTCACTTGTTCTCAGGCCTGCCTACTGAGTGGCAGCATCTGCTCTTTGACTAATAGCCCAACACTATGGGAGTCTTGTCAGAGAATGCTACCATTCTCCAGTGTAAGCCTGATCTACTTTGAAAGCCCTTACTGTTCAAGGGTGCATCTGATGATATTGACTGATTTCTAATAGACTGTGAACAGTACTTCAAAGTCTATATTGCCTACCTCAAGACTGACATGAACAAGATCACATTTGCCTCATTCTACCTTGAGGACAAGGCAAAAAAATGATGGATCCTGATCTCTCCCAACTTCTACTCTATAATGCAGCACCATTGGCTGCCATCCTGGCCAGTTTTCAAGCAGATGTTGAATGACAAATTCATTGATTCAGCCATACAAGAAGTCCACAAGTTCAAGATCAAAGAATACAAGATGGATGACAAGTCAGCTACCAAATACTTCAACAAGCTGGAGCAACTCACAAAGCTCACTGGAATACAGGATGACATTGACAATGATGGCAAGATGGTTGAGGCACTTAAACAGAGTGTCTCACCATTCTAAATCAAGATGATCTTGGATATTAGAATAAATATCCTGAAGGGCTATGATGCATGAAAAGAACATGTCATTGAGATGTACAAGGAGCAGCAGTGACAGAAGGCTGAGCAGATGAACCTACAGGAATACCACAAGCCAGCTCAACTGGCCAACTTGAAGTCTGACAAACAAAGCAGCACCAATAAACCCAACACTTTATTGACAAGTAGTACCTCAACATATAGCATCCAGAAAACTGGCACCAGTACAACATATACTGGTGCAGAGAAGCTGATGGATATTGACCAACTTAAGAAGGAAGAGAAGTGTTTCAACTGTGGTCAAAAGGACCACATGTCAAGAGACTGCCCAAAAAAGAAGTGCATGAGGAAAGACATATAGGTGCAAATCACCAAACTGCAGAAGGAGGCAGAGGAACTCAGCATGGAAACTAAGATCAAGGAGATAAAAGATGGGGCTAACCAGTAAATGGTTCTACTGGGTCAGCCAGAAATCAGAACAGTATATCATCAGCTGCAGGATAGACTAAAAGTGCCTCTATAGATACAAATATATCTAAATTATTAACACATTCAAATATACCCTGTACTTTGACTCCTACACACATACCAGAAGAGCTACTGAAAAAAACTCAACTGCCTATGAGCCAAACAGAGGGAGCAATCCTCACCAAGTGGCTCAAGCCATTTGAAACTGAATAGACTTGAAGAGCCATCAAAGATGCTAGAACAAAAGAGAAGGCTAGAGCTGTACTCAAGAATTGGATACACAAAACTAGGGCTGAAGAAGTAATTGACAAGATGATAGAGAGGATATGACAGGCTGAATAATGCCAGGCCATAGAATGGCTCAATGAACTTCATGGACCCTGGAGATATGTCTGATGCACAAAGACCTCAGGATGAGATCTAACTGCTAAGACTCAGATCAAGATACTCACTAATCAGTCTACCTATGTGGTGACTGCTCTGATCAACAGCAGATGTACTGGCAGCTCCATTAACCATGCCTTCATCACTAGACACAATCTCCTCACTAGAGCCACAGCAGCCCCAATTCCCATGTACAATATTGATAGAACCAAGAATCAAGCCAGCTCAATTACCAAATTTGTTGAGCTATAACTCGCTATAACTCACTATCAGCAATCACTTGGAAAGGATTGACTTAGCCATCACCAACCTGGAAACCAAAGAAGTGTTCCTAGAGTATGACTGGCTAATACATCACAACCTGCTGATTAACTGGAAGATCAGAAGGATCACATTCATGTGATGCAAGTGCTATAAAATTCCATTTGAATTATCTGATGAGGACTCAGAAGACAGGTGGAATGAGAAGATGGAGGATGGTGAGACTATACTCACTGTTGATGTACAGCAAGCCTTGCACATTCAGGCCATCCACCATGTCAATGACCTGGCAGTGAAGGCCAATGCTGAAAAACAAGAAAAGATGTTTGAAGAGATGGTCCCTGAATGGGCTCAGGACTTCTGAGACCTGTTCAACAAGGAAAGTTTTGATGAACTACCAGAATCCAAACTCTGGGACCATGCAATTGAACTAATCCCTAATGCCAATGCAAATCTCAACTGCAAGACCTACCTTCTTGGAAACCATGAGCAGCAAGAACTCAACAAGTTCTTGGATGAGAATCTTTCCAGTGAACAGATCTGACTGTTGAAGTCTTCTATGGCTTTGCTGTTTTTCTTCATCAAAAAGAAGGATGAGAAACTTCATCCAGTTTAGGATTACCAAAAGCTGAATGAAATAACAATCAAGAATTGTTATCCTCTTCCCCTAATCTCAGAGTTAATGGATAAGCTCTCAGAGGCTCAATACTACACCAAGTTGAATGTCTGCTGGGGTTATAATAATGTATGCATCAAAGAGGGTGATGAATGGAAGGCAGCTTTCTGAACCAACCAAGGGCTCTTTGAGCCCACAGTAATGTTCTTTGGACTTACAAACTCCCCTGTGACCTTTCAATGGATGATGAACAACATATTCAAGGATCTTCTCACTATGGGAAAGGTCACCATCTACCTGGATGATATCTTCATCATGTTCAAGGACTGAGGAGAACACTGAAGACTCATATGAGAGATATTCAAACTCATGAGAAAGCACAAGCTCTTTCTCAAGGCAGAGAAGTGCAAGTTCAAAGTATTAGAGACAGAGTATCTGAGAGTGATAATCAGCAAAGGAAGCATATGGATGGATCCTATCAAGGTGGCCAGAGTCACTGAATGGCTGGAGCTGACCAAAAAGAAGGAACTGCAATCCTTTCTAGGGTTCACCAATTTCTACAGATGATTTGTCTGTGAATATAGCAAGATAGTCTGCCTGATGATGCAATTAACAGGAAATGCCTCATGAAGCTGGAGACACTCACAGCAAGCCACCTTTGATGACTTGAAATGAAACCTGGCTAAGGATGTTGTCCTTGCTATTCTCACTCAGGAGGGAAAATTCCATGTGGAAGCTGACTCAAGTGAAGGGGCAATTGGAGCTATTCTATCCCAAGAACAAGGCAGAAAATGACAACCAGTAGCCTTTCTCTCCAAAGCCCTAATGGTCACTAAATGAAACTATGAAATATATGACAAAGAGTTACTCATGATAATACTCACTCTGGAGGAGTGGCAGTATTATCTGATTGGAGCAGTGTGAACATTTGAGATCTGGACCAACCACCAGAATCTCTGATATTTCCATCAATCTCAGAAACTTAATTGATGACAGGCACACTGGATAACTGAGCTCTCCCAATAAAAATACACCCTCTACTACAAAGCTGAGACTGCAAACAAGAAAGTGGACCTACTCAGTTGACAAGCTGATCATGATCAGAGAGGAAGTGACAATGAGGGGGTGACATTGTTAAAATCCAAACACTTTTAGGCTATGATAATGCCAACAGAGGAAGAGATCCATGAGCAGATCAAAAGTGCCATAAGGGATAGTGGCAAATGGGACCAGCAAGTGGCTCCATCACTCAATCATGAACAAGGCATGACCAAGGAAAGAGGGTTGATTCATTATGATGGATAAATCTATATCCCTTGAGATCAACAGCTTTGCAGTGAAGTCATCACTATATGCCATGCAACAGCAGGACATCTGAGAATCACTAAGACCAAAGAACTGATACTGTGAGAGTACTGGTGGCTAAAGATGGGCTAAGATATCAAACACTATGTAAAAGGGTGTGAAACTTGTCAATGAGGCAAATCATCCACACAGCCACAAGCAGTGCTGCTTTATCTGAATGAGGTTCCTGCATCTCTTTAGACTCACATTTCAGTGGACATGATCACTAGACTATCTGATTGCAACAGCTATGACACCATCCTCATTATTGTCAATCAATTTTCAAAGGTGATCATTCTGGTCACATGCTCAATGAAACTAATCTTGAAAGGGTGGGCCAAGATCTTATGCAACAAAGTCTATGCCAAGTATGGCATGCTCCAAGTCATTATTTCAGACTGAGGTCTGCAATTCATCTCCAAATTTCTCAATGATTTGTATGAACTCCTCAATATTCAATGAAACACATCAACAGCTTACCACTCACAAATGGATAAACAAACAGAATGAGCAAACCAAGAGATCAAGAAGTACTTTCAGTTGTTTATCAACTACCAACAGGATGACTGGATCAAATGGCTTGCTCTTGCTGCCTTTCAACACAACAACAGAGTCCACTCTGCCATGGGGAAAACACTATTTTTTGTCAACTTTGGATATCACCCAAATATATCTCAAACTGAATGGGCTCACACTATCACTCCCACTTCTTCCAATTTTGCACACACAATGACAACTATCCACAATAAAACCTGTGCTGCCCTTGAAAAAATGGCTGCCATTATGAAAAAACAATATGACAAACACCGCACACCTGCTCATCAATATAACATTAATGACAAAGTTTGGTTGGATACAACCAACCTACACCTCTCTCACCCTAAACAAAAATTGACTGATAAACAGACTGGCCCCTTCACCATGGTCATGAAAGTTGGCACTTCCACTTTCAAACTCTATCTACCATCCACATGGAAAATTCATGATATTTTTAACAAAACTCTCCTCACACCCTTTATTGCCCTGGTGACATGCCCTCTCCATGTTCAGACATGTAAAATTGCAAAAATTGAGAATACATGGGACAGGCTTAGTCATCACAATGACTGAGTCCATCATTGTCTTCTGATGCAACAACACCCCTTGATGATGGACAACAATCTTTCTGTAGGTAGTAATGATGCCCAAGGACAAAGGGCACAATGGCTCAGACAGACACAATTAGTAGGAGTATATTTATCTTGATGAATGAATGGTATATAAGTAGGATAGCTCTCACCATAGATACTCAGCTTTGAGCTAAAGTTTATCTTCACCATTCTATTTCAAGCCAACTTGTAATTGGCCTTGAGACACAATACCATACAAGCACATATGGTGAACTTGGGCATGACTATATGAACTCAATACAGTGCCCATTTATCATGTGTTTAGGTCATGTGTCACTTGGGCTTAACAGTATGGGTACAGTGGAAGGATCCAAATTTTATGCTCACAACAGGAATGTTGCCACTGTGGTTCTATGGTGGACCTGAGACATGATTTTGGAAGAAGAAAAACTGTTTGTGCCAGGAGTAAGGCAGAGAACTGGAGTCAAGATCCTGTTCCTAGAGAGATGCCTTTATGCTTTCAAGAAATTTCTAAAAGATTCTAGTGCTTGATAAATTTCTCTTGGTAATCCCAAGAGCAAAACAAAAGATGAGTAAAGGTCTCTTTTGACCTAATACTCATACTCCTAATGAAAAATTGTGACAGTGATGCTCAGATGCTATTTCAACACCTGTTAGTGCAGCCACCATCAACTTGAAGGCTACCAACTTGGCAACAGTTAGGTCGGCCTGGAGAACCTTTTTCCCTTAGGAGGTATATCTGCAAATTGAAGAAATGACGGCAGTCATTTCTAGGATCGCGTTGCCCTATTTTTGACACTGACAACTGCTAGCAGGATACCAACATTAAGTCAGTTGCCACATGCCGATAACGATGAAGATCATCACGTGATCACTGCCACGACCGTTCCGGCAACTCATTTTCTGCTCTTCATTTTACGACCACCATCATCACATTTCCTTCGTATTTTCACGGCCTGGGGCGCTTGTCGCTCGCTGTAGACGATAATGGTGGACGACAAATGGATAGGTTTGGCACTGGCAGTGTCCAGCTCAGCGGCAATTGGTGTCAGCTCAATAATAACCAAAAAGGTCTGTAGCGATGCACATCATCGTCCCCGAAAGGTTACTGAACGGAAAGGTGACCACAGGGCCTCAATGCCTCGGCGGACACTACCTATGGTTCTTCAGCGTCGGACAACATGACATACCTGAAGAATCCAATATGGTGGGCAGGGATGTCGACTCGTGCGTAATGCAAGGTTCTGGTCATTTGCCCGTGGAAACTGACTTTTTTACAGTTGTACTAGGAGAAGGTTAATTAATCAGTTCTAATCTACGATATTTGCTCATCCCGCAGCAGCTGCAAATTTTGCTGCGTACACCTTCGCCCCTCCGATATTGGTCACACCGCTAGGCGCATTGAGCGTTCTAATTGGGTGCGTGTCTTTCTATGTTTAGCTCGACCCTTGTGCTGATCTGGAATAGTGCCGTTCTCGCATCCTTTCTGCTCGGCGAGCGGCTAGGTCATCTAGGCCGACTCGGTTGCACGCTGTCGCTAATTGGATCACTGATCATCGTCCTGCACGCTCCGGAAGACAAGGCTGTCGAGACTGTCGATGAAATATTGGGATATGCAGTGCAACCAGGTGCGTTCTTCTCTTCCTCTGCTTCTTCAAAGCCTAAAACCGGTCATAGGTTTTCTGTTGTACGTGCTCACTGTCATTGTCTTTACCTTGGTCATGATCTACGTCGCCGTACCCCGCTACGGCCGGTCAAATCCCCTTGTCTACATATCTATATGTTCTGTGGTCGGTTCAGTGTCTGTCATGTCCATCAAAGGCTTCGGTGTCGCCGTCAAGCTGACCTTTGGAGGGAACAATCAATTCCTGCGGCCTAGCACGTATGCGTTTGGATTGGTGTCAGCGTTTTGCATCATGGTGCAGATGAACTATTTAAACAAATCTCTGGACACGTTCTCCGTGAACATGTACGTCCCATTGACATCTTCCATCGCCGCTGACCCGCGTTACAGAGTTAACCCTATGTATTACGTCGGGTTCTCGTCTTCGACCATCGTCGCCTCCCTCATTCTTTTCCAAGGATTCAATACCACCGATGCAACAAACACCATCTCGCTGATATCAGGCTTCATCGTCATCTTCCTCGGTGTCCATCTCCTCAACCTCTCACGAAATCAAGGCCCATCTGTTGAACTCACGGGCTACAGTGCTTCCGAAGATGCGCCCGGTCATCTGGGGAGACTATCCATAGATGGATGGCACGGCATTGTTACGGGCCCAGAGGGGATTATTCCGCGACCAGGACAGCGGAGTCGGAACCAGACGACAACATTGTTTGATGCGTTTGACGACGGGCATGCTGCAGAACATGTCGGGCTTGAGCGGCTGAGGGAGGAAGACGAGACGGAGGACGACGATGATGATGACGGAGCGATTGATGAACGGACACGACTTCGCAGTCAGAGTAAGCATAGTAGTAGGGCGGCGTCACCCAGGGAGGTGTAAAATTTATCTTCAGTGCGATATCCACACATATTTTGGACGTTTGTCATTTAGTTATGGTACAGCATTCTTAGATTTGTCATGTATAGCATTGGTATTGCCACCTAGGCTCTGGAGCCTGCGTATTGCTTGACATGTAGGGTGCCATGGGACCAATATTTTCATTTTGCACCGGACATCGGTCCGAAGGTCCGACGTAACTGATTTCTTCTTTCTTGCTTCCTTGGCCCTTTCACTGTTCAGTACGCTGGGAGCTACACGTCAACTGCAACTGATTAAAAAGACCCCAGTGATAGTGGCGGAAAATTCTGGGTCCAACATTATTATTTTCTAGCTATAAAGGGATATCGAGATACCACTCGGATTGGATACCCTCTTCACTCAACCCGGACGACAGAATCGCTTTAAGAACCAGCGGGTCACCTGGGATTGTGTTCGATGCTCGAGTAAAGACTTTATTCCGATGCTTCGCTTAGGAGAAACCTTCACAATTAATGGGTGCCACAAATTGAAGACTATCTGACAGATTCCAGACTTCTTCAGACTCACCGCTCGCTTTGCCTAAACTCTTGAAGGATCCAAGAAATTGCACCGCACCTATTCTCGATGTTCCGGATGAAATGGTGTTGGTGTCCAAGCTTCGAGACATCGCGTTACCGGGCCATTTTGATTGCCGTTCGCTTGTCGAAGAAATTTGGCAGATTAGGATTCGCTTTTACTTCCTCATGAGTTGAAAGGTGCCTCGTATTCTAGGGTCTTGCACGAGCACGAGATCTTTCACGAGTTTGCAGTCTGATCAGACATTTTCACTGGCGAAGATTTTCTTGTTTACTGAGGTTTTCATTCTACCAGGCCGGTCTCTTCAGGCTTCTCTTCGACCCTCTGTTACCTCACTGCGTTGGATAGAATATATACGCATCTCTTTTCATCGCTCGATGAGCTTTTGACTACACTCTAAGTATTAGGTGACGTGTCGCTCATTCAACATGTATCGTTACACTCCAAGGCGCGGCATATATATGTATTGATCTGTGGGCCTGGGTAACACTGTGAACGCACACTTCCAATTCATCTGCAAAAGGAGATCGAGAAGTTGTGAGCGACATTCTAGCTGCTTTATTGCAGTCTCGCTGGCAGGTCAGGGTCCGCACCGTTCTAAAAAACTATGTGGCTCAGACTACTGTCATTTGAAGACGCTCTTCACAGAGGTGAACGGATCTATCATAGATCTGATCGCGTGAAAGTGGATAAGTGCCTCACTGATACTTATCGCATCGAGCGGACCACTAAACCGGATTCTAGATCTGCGCACGGACTTGGGCGCTTCTTGGTCCTCATTAACGAGTAACTTTTCGGGACATGTGAATGGTGTAAAAGGGTGGACCCAGTACAGTCGTGCTTTCTAGACTCGAAATCTCTGGTACGCCTTCGGCGAGGATGAGCAGGAACCGGAACTGCCAATAGAGACCACGAGGTCAAGGTTTCATTGATATCTCTGGTGGAAAGCCCCGGTTAGAAGCAAAAACTAGGCACTTTGACATCGGTACCAGTGACGTGACTCTCTCGAGGAGCGGTTGAAATTACAGAAGTTGAAAAGTTTCTGGGCTTGGGTGTCGCGCCGCAGTGATTAGAAAACCCGAAGCTAAACGGTATTGGGAACAATGGAACAATGGAAAGTGGTATGAGGACTCCGAGACTTGGACCAGGGTAGTGGCTTGTCAATGAAGGATGCATCAAATGATGGTGAGGATACAACAGGGACCTTTGGAGTCCTAAACTTGAAGCCAACTTACCCAATGAACCCAAAACTGAGTCCGGACTCGCAACCAAGGTGCAACGGTCAAGCTTTGTCGATAGATGAGGTGACTCGGGAGCTGTTCCAAACATAAGAAGGGAGTCACAAAGAACAGACTCGTACGCATTCGGCATAGCATGAATTGGAAGGTGAAATATATCAGTATGAAGGCACCGGCCGGCATTTAAATCTGAACCATTGTTCGCATCGATGAGGTAGAAGAAAAATTTTTATTATTCTCGCCCTTAGCCTGGTTGACATAATGCTTTCTGCGGCCTATGTACGATGTTCACAGATTGTCATCCGGATCACCAGGCACCTCACGTAGCGGCGGCACACGCGTGATAATTGGCGCGTTTCCCGCATTTGAAACTTGCTGATGTGTTTATTTTCAGGCTCCCTGTTCACTTTGATACCGGACTAGCCCGAGGTGACAAGCTAGGCGTGCCGAAGTCATACTGTGCCTGTAGCGATGATGATGCGGGATATCCATGGTACGTTTCCAGTTTCTTCCATCAATTTGATATCCTAAATCCAGATCGATATTCGAATTAAGTTGCTCATTGTTGCACAGGAGCAGAAAATGCAGTTTCATAATTTTGACGTGGCGTATCGGTATAAAAGTATCTCTTCCTCAGCTTCCTCTCGTCCTCCAACGACACTAGTTCAACAGGTCTGTAGCCCCCGCATCATTCTCTTACCGTACTCATTCTTCGGTACAGGTGACAGAATGGTATTCAACCTCCCTGACCGCGCATCCTTTAAGTTCCCTGTACATGAGTCACACGATATTCTTCGTACCCAGGCCGATGGAATCGCTATCGTTGGCATCATTGTTGGAGGCGTGTATCACTTTCGCGTCTTTCTCTTTAACCTACTGGAGAAGCGCTGCCTTCGCATCGACTGCAATCCTTTACCGATTGACGCCAACGGTATTGAGAAAGCTTGCGTGGATTTCGCGACGAAAAAGTACTTGTACCCGATTCCTCCGATCCGGATCTCTGAAATTTCGCGGAGCACCGGTGCCTTCTCCTATGGTCTTCAACCTCACGTTCAGATTGGAACCATTCTCGAGCTCTTGTTCACTCATCTCAAGCGTGATAAATACCTGTCCGTCATTTCTGTGATTTGTAGTCCCATAACTTACAAATATTATAGATTTTACAATGGTAGGGGATGCAGACACTGGTGTGCTACCATTCTGAACGACTTAGAGACCCATGGCTTTGTTTCCAATGGAGCAACAGGACATTTCGAGACGTGGGAAATGATGAAGCACAGAGAGCTCGGCACCTACTTCCCCATGCCTCGTATCCAAGGAGCCTTTTATAACTGAACTATAATAGTGTCATATATCCCAATACACTTGCCGAAGCTTGCCTGCGTATCATGAATCCTCCATACACTTGTGTTCATTATTCCGTGATCAAGCACAGAATGTTATGTCCCGAAGACTGCAAATAACTACGGGGGAGTAGCTCGGGGACGACATTTCAAAGAGTTTAGATGACCGGCTCGCATAAGCTGTAATTCTGTCCTGCCAATGATCGCTGTCGGAAAAAAGTCACAGACCATGAGGATATCATACCACTGTGATAGGTACTAATGACAAATCGGGGGTGTCTAGCAAATCTGAGACTGCCACGGGCACCAGTAGAGACAGGAGGACGGTTTGAAGATGGACAACTATACAAAGAGGATGTCATGTTTGATATCTCATATGTGCCAGTCACTCGAAACATGTACATGGGCTATTCAAATTGGAAGTAAGAGATGGACACTGACCAGTGGTAAATTGATGTGATGTGAGGAACAATTCAACAAAGAGTATCTGCATAACAAGTAGCCAGTTTCAGTACTATGCTGTCATGTGAGTGTAAGATCAGAACAGACAACCAGTAGGGTTGGTGAAGAGGCAACCAGTGCATGGCTATGGGGTGTCCCCAAGGGGGCCTGGAAAGTGACATTGATATGCCAGGCAGCTGTACCAGGTGAAAAAGAAAATATATTTATTGTTTTTCTACCAAGTTAGCTACATTATACCTACCACAGTTAGATATAATAAGTAAGAAATTACCTGGTGATGACACAATCCCATTGAGCATGATGCCTCAGTATCTAGCAGAGACTGAAGTGCTAGCAGATCTCTCTGTTTAGTACATGAGGTTCCAGATCCAGGAATAGGAACCTGAATGATTGGCATAGTGGCAAGAACCATGGCCTGACCAGATCAATCAACCAGATAGCTGCATATGAGCTCATATCTGCCAGAAAATGAGTTCAACCTATCTGGCTGGGTCAGCAAGTGTTGAGATTTGGTTTTCATAGCTTTAATATCACATTCTATTTATATATATTTACTGCTTATCTTATACATTGACATTTTTCATACCTATTGACTTGACTTGCAACTCCCACTGTCCTTACTCTATACAATGAAATATACCTTTCATTTGAGTCCAATACACCTCCCTCCAAATTTCCAGCATCTAAATTCCAACAGCAATTATGTTAGTCACTGGATCTTTATGTTAGTCAGACATAAGTAGCTAGAAAGTATAAATACCAGTCATATATAGAGGGTGGTCAGGTTTCTGGCCCTCTGGAATGCTACAAAGTGAACAGTATGGGTTTTCTTTGGCTAAGAACTTCAAGTTGTAGACTCAACCTGAATAGTATTATAATGACTAGGTCACTTTGTTTTGTGCAAGAACCCATAGAAAGCAACTGAAAGTTTATATCAGACAGTCAGACAGACCCAAGACAGTTCAGAACAATCAGTATTGTGTATAAGTCACAACCAGGCACATCATATCAGTCCAGAAACTGCACCAGGAAGACCATTTGAGGTAAGTTTTATTGTGTTCAGTGACACAGACAGCTTTGTTCAAGCAAACTGCAATATATATCTTTGAATTACATCTTATTGTGCTCTATCTACATCACATTCTCTATATACTTAGAGTCCAGGTATTACTATTCCTCCCTCAAACCACATTGTGATTTGGTGTTGGTGTTTTAGTAGTGTGCATCCCACACATTGTTGACTCATTCATTACTGCTTCACAGCATTTTAACATAGTTGAGGATTCTGGCAGGATATCCTACAAAGTTTATATACATAATGTCAGAGGGATGCAATAACATGCAACCACATCCATAGTCCAAGTTCATCCCATACAGAGTCAGGTGTCACACCATCAATGAAGACCATAGCTAGGTAACTTGGGTCTTCATCAAAGAAGCAATAGCATAGAGAAATAGGGATAGTTGTTTTTTGACAAACCAGTTCCATTGCACTGTATTCTTGGACCAATGCATCCATTTTCATGATGGTGTCAAAGTCAATGAAGGCAATCCTCTCTATGTTTAGACCAGTAAGGTTTTGACAGTGACAGCATCAATTTTGTAGAAGTCATCTCAAAGCTTTATTATCTCTGAGTAGCTTAGATAGTCTCCTGGATTATTCTGAGACTAAGGCCTGTGAGTAAAGAATGGAATGTAGACTGGCAACATACTACTAAGGAAGTGTTATCTGAGTCACCATGCTTTTGGCAAGAAAGGATGAATGATTGGAGAATAAAGGCAAGAGTGCATTCCAATAAGGAGTTAATATGCCATAAGAAGTTTCAGCACCATGTGTTCAGCACAATATATCCTGAAAACACACAGACATTTTTTATAGAAGCCTAGGTTTCATTCAAGTTTGGTTATTGTTAGTGTGTGGACATGTATAATGCTGCTTACCTACTGGAGTACAAACTCTGACCTCTTGTCACCCATACAACCTCTGGGCCACTTGCATTGTCTTTTGCTTCAAGCAAGATGGTACTTACTATGATGCAGTTCAAGTTTAATATTGATGACCTCTTAAAGACTTATGTTTTCAAGAATAGTGCCAATGTCAATAGTCATGCATGCAATCAGACATCAGCTCCAGACCAGTTGTTCTTCATTGATCCAGCAACCCAGCAGAGCTGGCCATGATGAAATATCTCTCACTTGGAACCTCTGAAAGACTCAAATAATCATACTGTCCCAGTTCTAGAGAGAGTGGATGATATGAATAAAATTCTCATTGCAATGGCAAAGCTTTGAGACCTTGGTTCTTCTGATCTCCATTATTGATCACAGCTCACAGAGGTGATTTATTAGGTAAGATTGAGGTTTCTTAATAGTCTGCCTCATTTAGGGCTGTCAGATTTTTCCATCTAAGGTCCACAGGTATGATAAACATTGTCTGCATTGTAAGTATTGACAGTTGTCCATCAGTGATGCATGCACACATATTTTATAGTGGACACAATCAGAGTCTGCTAAAAAGACTTCTATTTTGCATATCAATATAGCATTGACAGTATACACCTCTTCTGGTTTGCCACTGCTATATTGTGCCTGTTCATTGGTACATCCTTGACTTTAAAAGCTAGAGACTTCACAGTCATGTTTGGTTAACCAGATTATAGAAAAAGTCTTTGCTGTTATTTATTCAATCATTATCATAGAAGTTCCATTATTATATCCCATACACTGCTGTCTCATTTTATCATGTCATTCATTATTTACCAGGTCCTGAAGATGCACCTAACTATCTGAGCTGCTTTGAAAGGCTATCATAAGTAATGTCTCAGGAAGTTGCCATACTGCTATGTGATTTTATGGTCAGGAGAACAAGAGCAGCAGTGTTAAGCCCAAATTCCACATGACCAACAACACATGATAAACTAACAGAATCTCACACTTTGGGTTAGACTGTTAGAGTTCACTGATGTGTTGTTGGCATTTGTGTAGTCAAGGCATTTGCAAGTTGCTCAAGATAAGATGGTGGAGAATAAACTTTAGCTCAAAGCTGGGGTTACCATAGTGAGAGCTATACTACTTATATACTAATTCCTTATCATTCTAAAGATAAATTACTTACAAAAGAGTATTGTCTGTCATTGTGCTGTTACTGCTGTTATGACTGTGCAGAAACAAAAGAGTATTATCTGCTGTTGAGCTGTTACTGCTGTTACTGCTGTGCAATGACAAAAGAGGCACTCTGTTATTGTGCTGCTGTATGGCTTCACAGCAGGCACAGTAGAATCAGGGCAGTGCTGCTGACTAAGCTTTCCCATGATCCTAAGCACCAGAATAGGTGCCCTGACTAAGCAGAAGTAGGGGTCAATCCTGAATAAATCAAGGAAAAAGAAAAGAAAATAGGAAAAATCATAACAAGCAGGCCTTCACTATTAATGTCTGAAGTCAATCTTTGTCCTTGATGATGGTCATGCAGTGCTTGCCGGATTTTCACAAGAAACATGAGATAGACAAAGAAGATAGAACAATGGTTGAACAGACTCTGACCTGTCAAGTTATACAGAATGTGAAGGTTAATGATCATTTCTTATGATTATTCAAGATGAGTAGATAGTACAAATTTCAGCAAGACTGAGATGGCTGAGACATTGATGATGTTTAGTGTGACAGGAAAACAGAGACAATAGGAAAGGGTCTACAGCATAGACAAGAGATATACATGATTTCAAAGATAGGCCTCAGATATGTTATGTCAGATAGAGATTACTAAACAGATCTGGAATTTCTATAGCATGAAACATATAGATTTTTTTCCACTTTACCTTCTTAGTGGCACTGTGGGCCAGATCCACTACTCTGAGGAGGATTCTCCTTAAGGTAGAATGCACATGAATAAACATTTCAATATCTATGGCAGACCTTATTTAATACTGTCCTAATATGAATACATTCTATGAAGCAAGGACACTGTCTCATCTTCAAAAGGCCATGGAAGGCTGCAAAAAGAGCCTCATGAGCAATGTTTATATTAGAAGCTATACATAGCATTCACCAGTTTGACAAGCTGCTTTGCTTGGAGTGACTACTATTTCTATAAAATCTCTATCAGTACCTGCATGATAAGTTGCATGATTTTGGTCAACAAACCCTTGGGTATACCATAAGGAAAGTTCACTATGAATGTGGGCTATGAATGCCTATGATTAGCTGCATTATTACTGACATGGTGAGAATACATGCTAAAATTCATAGGTTCTGAAGCCAGTGAGTTACCATCTGGGCCATTCTGAGAGGATGCTGCCAACTGGGCTCTGATTGTGTCAGATTCAGTCTGAAGAGTGATTAAAGAAGAGGAGTTGAAGTTGAGAAGCTTTTGCAAACATGATACTTATATTGGATATGAAGGAGTTGCTTTTGGAGTTCTGAGACTTCTGGCATGATGTACAGCATGAATGCCACCTTGCATTGGACATAGAGACCTGCCCTCAGTGTGGAGTGTATTTCTCTCTGCCTGAGAGTCTGCAGGCATCTTGAAGGAGTTGGTCAGTCAACAGTGATTAGAAAAAGTAGAGTAAGAGAAACAACAAAGTAAGAACTCAGTCAGCACAGTATAGATGAAACAACTATATTAATTGTATACCATACCTAGAGTAAGAGAAACAATGAAGTAAGAACTAAGGGAGTGAGTAAGTAAGATGTATATAGGTATATGAGAAAGTGCACATACCTCAGTTGGCACAGTGTAGGTGAAATGACTGTATTATGATTTTCTTCCATTTTTCATTCTTAACCCCTATTTATGCTTAGTCAGGGCACCAGGATGAGCACTTAAGACTGTGGGACAAGGCTTAGTCATCACAACTAGCCAAGTTGGTCATTGTCTTTCGATGCAATGATGTTGCCCAATGACACACAATGAGCCTTTTATGTATGGTAATAATGCTCCAGGACAAAGAGCACAAAGACAGAGAAATATACAATAAGTAGGTAGTATTATTAGTGGATCTTGTTTTGTATTTAAGAGGCTTACTCTTGCTGGTAAAACCCAGCTTTGAGCTAAAGCTTATACACCCTCATTCTACTCTCAAGCCAATTACAAAAAAGCCTTAAAGCACAAGAATCAACAGCACAATCCAGTGAACTCTAATGGAAGGCTCAAACATGAAGCCACATTGGTTTATCATGTGCCACATTAATCACATGCAGCCTGAGTCTAACAATTAGCTTGAAGCTATACCTTTCCTTTTCTCATGCCTATTAGTGCAGAGGAAACTGAATGCCCTCAATCAATTCTTCAGACCCAAACTTTGATCATGAGTTCTTTGAACTCCTCGCTTCTATTGTCAGAACATTGTTGGGATTATTGGTGATCATTCAGCTGTACTGGGGATGCCACTCAATTACTGCTTGGGCCATCAGACACTATAATAAGTTTCAGCACATATGACATATTCTATGCAATGTAATCTCAGACCTCCTGCTCCATGACATCCCCAACTCCTGATGAATGTTTCACTGGTCCCTGACAAGCTCCTTACCAGAGGCCGGGCCTAGCAGCCCACATCAAAGGGATGTTCGAGAAGAAGAAAGACACTGATACCCTCTCCAGCAACCTAGCAGAAACTGCAATGATCACAACACAGGATTCTGAAACCCATGGGTCTCTGGACCCCCATCAGACCACAAGGATGAGGAGATCCCAGAAGACTTCTTTCAGCAGTCTCTCTCTCCTGACCCTACCCCCACCTCTCCAACTGGAGGGATTGGTAATCATGCCAGAGACTCTCTCAGTCCCACTTGAATGGCTGCAAGATTCTGATATGTGACTCCTAGAAGTCAGTCTCACAGCCCCATTACAACTTCCCCCTGCTCGATCAGGACAAGCAGTGGAATGGAGAGGATATTCTTGGCCTGTCTTTGTGATCAGCAGCATGAAAGAGAAGTATGAGAGGAAGTTATCCACCAATACTTCCCTACCTGAGACATGAACATCCCATTTAACTATGAAGAGGCCATCTGACAGGAAGGACAGAGACAGTGAACTGCACTGCAGCTGATTCACAGCAAGCTTGAGGAGCATCTCATTGAAGAAGAATGAAAGAGATGAGAGGCTGAAGAGTTCGACTGTGTTAAGCCCAAGCGTCACGTGGACCGATACACGTGATAAACAGATGTTCTTTCGCACTTCGAGGAATCACCTGAGTTCACTTATATGTGTATCCGGGCGGTGTGACTCAAGGTCAGAAGTAGACTCGAGATAGAATGGTATGAATAAACTTTAGCTCGAAGCTGGGGTTACCAGCGAGAGCCGTTCTCCTTAAATACTACTGGGTTGTATCTAAATATACAGGATTACTTATTGTGTGTTGTCGTGTCCTTTGTGCTCATTGTCCTAGGGCGTCGCTACCGTACATAAAAGGTTCGTTGTGCATTGTCGAGCGCTGTCTCCACGTCGAAGGACAATGAAGGATTTGGCCAGTTGTGCTGACCAAGCTTTTCCCCACGGTCCTAAGCGCTTGTCTTTTAGCGCCGTGACTAAGCATAATAGGGGCTAAAAGAAAGAAAATAGCAGAAAATCGTAACATTACCCCCTCGTTAAGACCATCGTCCCGATGGCTTAATTAAGGGATAGTTCATAGTCGTGTATGGCTGTGTCCGCGTTCATATATTTTTTGTTTACCCATTGGTTTGATTCCGGGCCGTACCCCTTCCAACTGACGAGGTAGTCCACCGTTGTCGTTAGTCCGCCCCCTTTCGCTTTGACCTTTCAGAGTTTGTGATTCAGGATTTGATCGATTTCATAGTGTTCTTCGTCATCGATCAGGTCCGGAGGAGGGGGAGGAGGCTGTTCCTGGTTGGGAAAGGCTGGTGCTATGTAGGGGTGTAAGAGCGTCTCGTTGAAGACATCATGGATTTTCCAGGCAGGTGGTAAGCGTAATTTGTATGCGCTTAGCCCGATGGCTTTAATTATGGGGAAAGGGCCGGTGCGTTTATCATCCAGCTTCCGTTTTGGACGCGGTAAATGAAGATTTGTTGTATCCAGCCAGACCTTGTCGTTTGGTTGGTAAGTATGACTCGGTCTGCGATGTTTGTCGTAGTTCTTTTTCATTGCTACCGCCGCCTTTTCCAGTGCTGCTTTTGTTTCGTTGTGGATTTTTTCCATGTCGGTGGTGAAATCGGACGATGCAGGGGTAGTCGTCCGGAGTCAGTTAGTCTGAGTGACATATGGGTGTCGACCATGGTTTACGAAAAATGGGGTTTTTCCCGTTGCGGAGTGTACACAGTTGTTATGTTGGAAGGCTGCCAATGCGAGCCATTCAGTCCAATCGTCTTGTCGGAAGTTGATGAAAAGTCGTAGATACTTTTCAATTTCTTGGTTGACGCGTTCCGTTTGTCCGTCAGTTTGAGGGTGATAGGCTGTGGAAGCATTTTGTTTGATGCTTAGGATGCGGTATAGGTCTGTGATGAATTTTGAAACAAATTGGGGACCCCTGTCTGAGATAACGACTTGGGGCATCCCATATTTGGCGTATACTTCATCCCGTAGGATTTTGGCCCATCCTTCAGAGTTTAATTCGGTGGAACACGCGATCGGAATGATTGTTTTGGAGAATCGGTCGACGATGACAAGGATGGCATCGTACCCGTTACATTCGGGCAGTCCGGTGATCATGTCGACGGAAATGTGCGTCCATGGTGCAGATGGTACCATGTTCGGCTGGAGCGGTGCTGCTCGGGCTTGTGTGGAGGCCTTGCCACGCTGACAGGCCTCACAAGCTTTTACATATGCCATTACATCGTTTCCCATTTTTGGCCACCAATATTCTCGTAGGATGAGTTCTTTGGTCTTGGCGATGCCTGGGTGTCCTGCTGTCATATGATCGTGACAGGTGGCGATGATTTTGCCGCGGAGTCGTTGGTCTCGGGGAATGTAGATACGTCCGTCATAGTAGATGAGGCCCTCCTTTTTTGTCATTCCCCGTTCATGGTTCAAGGAGGGGGTGACCCGTTGGTCCCACTTGTGATTGTCCCGTGTGGCGCTTTTGATTCGTTCATGTAATTCTTCCTCTGTTGGCATTATCATGGCCCGGAAGTGCTCCGGCCTTAATAATGTCATGCCTTTGTTATCATCTCCCCCCTGATCATGATCTGCGCGTCTGCTTAATAGGTCGGCTTTCTTGTTCGCCGTCCCAGCTTTGTGGTGTAGGGTGTACTGGTATTGGCTGAGCTCTGTCACCCAGCGGGCTTGTCGTCGGTTGAGTTTCTGTGGTTGTCGGAAATACCGTAGGTTTTGGTGGTCTGTCCAGACCTCGAATATTTTCTCCGCTCCGATGAGGTAGTGTCGCCATTCTTCCAGAGCGAGCATGATGGCGAGCAATTCCTTGTCGTAAATCTCGTAGTTTCGCTCCGTAGTGGTTAAGGCTTTGGAGAGGAAGGCTACAGGTCGCCACTTCCCTTCTTGTTCCTGGGAGAGGACGGCCCCTATCGCCCCTTCGCTTGAGTCGGCCTCTATCCTAAACTTCCCCTCTTGGGTTGGAATAGCTAGTATGACATCTTCCGCTAGTCGACGTTTGAGGTCATCGAAGGCGGCTTGCTGAGAGGGCCCCCACCCCCAGGGCGCATTGCCTGTTAGTTGTGTCATTGGGCGGACGATCCTGCTGTAGTCGCGGATGAATCACCGGTAGAAGTTTGTGAACCCGAGAAATGATTGTAGCTCCTTTTTCTTGTTGGGTTCTGGCCATTTGGTGACTCCGGCCACTTTCACCGGGTCCATTCGAATGCTCCCTTCGCTGATGATTACTCCAAGGTATTCCGTCTCCAATACCTCGAATTCACACTTCTCTGCTTTGAGGAACAGTTTGTGCTTCCTCATCAGGGCTAGTACCTTTCGTACCAGATTTCGGTGCTCTTCCCTTGTTTTAGACATGATTAAAATGTCATCGAGATAGATTGTCACTTTTCCAGTGGAGATGAGGTCTTTGAAAATGTCGTTCATCATCCATTGGAAGGTGGCGGGGGAATTTGTGAGCCCAAAGAACATGACAGTCGGTTCAAATAGTCCCCGATTGGTACGGAACGCGGCTTTCCACTCGTCCCCCTCCTTGATGCGGACATTGTTGTATCCCCATCGTACGTCAAGTTTTGTGTAGTACCTGGCGCCTCGGAGTTTGTCCATTAACTCCGAGATTAACGGCAGTGGGTATCGATTTTTGATCGTCATCTCATTGAGCTTCCGGTAATCTTGGACTGGTCGGAGCTTTCCATCCTTCTTTTTGACGAAGAAGAAGGGAGAGGCCATGGGGGATTTCGAGGGACGGATTCTGCCACTAGATAGGTTTTCGTCTAGGAACTTGTCAAGTTCCTGTTGCTCGTGATGGCCAAGGGGATAGGTCTTGCAGTCTAGGTTGGCGCTGGCATTAGGAATCAGTTCGATCGCGTGATCCCAAGGCTTTGGGGCAGGTAACTCGTCAAAGCTCTCTGTTAAGCCCAAGCGTCACGTGGACTGATACACGTGATAAACAGGTGTTCCTTCGCACTTCGAGGAATCACCTGAGTTCACTATATGTGTACCCGAATGGTTATGACCCAAGGTCAGAAATAGACTCGAGGTAGAATGGTATGTATAAACTTTAGCTCGAAGCTGGGGTACACCAGCGAGAGCTGCGGTCCTTAAATACTGTACAGTCGTTTGCTAATTATACTACTGCTTATTATGTATGCCTGTGTCCATTGTGCTCGTTGTCCTTGAGCGTCACTATCGTACATAAAAGGTTGATTGTGTGTCATCGAGCGCGACCGTCATAGTGTCTTGATGAAAGGTTTTAGTTGTGCTGACTAATCCTCCCACGGTCTTATGCCTTCTGACTCAGTGTAAATAGGGGTGAAAAGAAAAGAAAAAAGGAAAAATCGTAACATTACCCCCTCGTTAAGACCATCGTCCCGATGGCTTAATTAAGGGATAGTTCATAGTCGTGTATGGCGGTGTCGGCATTCATGTATTTCTCGTTTACCCATTGATTGGATTCCGGTCCATAGCCCTTCCAACTGACCAGGTAGTCCACCGTTGTTGTCATGCCACCGCCGCGAGCTTTGACTTTTCGTAGTTTATGGTTTAGAACTTGATCAATTTCGTAGTGTTCTTCATTGTCAATTAGCTCGGGTGGCGGGGGAGGTGGACGTTCCTGGTTAGGAAACGCAGGTGCGATGTATGGGGTCAGGAGCGCCTCATTGAATACATTGTGTATTTTCCATGCTGCCGGTAGCTTCAGTTTGTACGCGGAAGCGCCTATTTTTGCTAGGATAGCGAAGGGACCGGTGCGTTTGTCGGCGAGCTTCCGCTTTGGTCGTGGCAGGTGAAGATTGGTTGTGTCTAGCCAGACTTTGTCATTGGTCTGGTATGTGTGGGCCGTCCGCCGGTGTTTGTCGTATTGTTTTTTCATCGTTTCGGCGGTTTTTTCTAATGCGGCTTTTGTCTCGAGATGGATTTTATCCATTGTTGTCACGAATAGTGTGGAGGCGGGAGTTGTTGTTTTGTGATGTAGTGTCTGTGTGACGTGCAGGTGACGGCTGTAATTAATGAAGAATGGTGTCTGTCCAGTTGCGGAATGTACTCTGTTATTGTGTTGAAAGGCTGCTAGCGCCAGCCATTCGACCCAATCGTCCTGTCGATAGTTGATAAAGAGGCGGAGGTACTTTTTGATTTCTTGGTTTGCTCGTTCGGTCTGGCCGTCGGTCTGAGGGTGGTATGCTGTAGATGCATTCCGTTTTACTTGGAGTAGTTTATACAGGTCATCAAGGAATTTCGAGACGAATTGTGGTCCTCGATCCGAGATGATGACCTGTGGCATCCCATATTTGGCATATACTTCGTCGCGCAGTATTTTTGCCCACCCTTCCGAGGTCAGTTCCGTGGAGCATGCGATCGGAATGATTGCCTTTGAAAACCGATCGACGATGACGAGAATTGCGTCATAACCGTTGCAGTCCGGTAGTCCTGTGATCATGTCCACAGAAATATGAGTCCATGGCTGCGCCGGCACCTCGTTGGGGTGTAGGGGCGCCGGCCGAGGCTGTGTTGACGTCTTTCCCCTTTGACATGTCTCGCAGGCCTTTACGTAGGACGTGACGTCATTGCCAAGTTTCGGCCACCAATAGTTTCGTAGGACGAGTTCTTTGGTTTTGGCAATGCCGGGGTGCCCTGCCGTGGCATGATCGTGGCAGGTGGCAATGATCTCTCCTCGTAATTGGTGATTGCGCGGAATATAGATCCTTCCATCATATCGAATCATCCCCTCCTCTTTCGTCATTCCTCGTTCATGGTTTAGGGAAGCGGCAATCCGTTGGTCCTATTGATGTGTGTCTCGTGTCGCGCTTTTGATGCGTTCGTGGATCTCTTCTTCCGTCGGCATTATCATTGCGCGGAAATGTTCGGGGCGTAACATGGTAACGCCGGTGTTGTCGTTTCCCCCCTGATTATGATCGGCACGGCGGGAGAGGAGGTCAGCCTTTTTGTTGGCGACTCCGGCTTTGTGGTGAAGGGTGTACTGGTATTGGGTGAGTTCCGTGACCCAACGGGCTTGACGACGGTTTAGTTTCTGGGGTTGACGGAAATACCGAAGGTTTTGGTGATCCGTCCAGATTTCAAAGACGCTGACTGCTCCGATTAGGTAGTGCCGCCACTCTTCGAGGGCGAGCATTATTGCGAGTAGTTCCTTGTCGTAGATTTCGTAGTTTCTCTCCGTCACAGTTAATGCCTTGGAAAGGAAGGCGACGGGACGCCACTTCCCTTCCTGTTCCTGGGATAGTATGGCACCTATGGCCCCTTCGCTGGAATCAGCCTCTACTCGGAACTTCCCTTCTTGAGATGGAATGGCGAGTATTACGTCTTCTGCGAGTCGTCGTTTCAGATCTTGGAAGGCGAGTTGTTGAGAGTCCTTCCACCCCCATGGGGCATTGCCCGTGAGTTGCGTCATGGGGCGAACGATTTTGCTGTAGTCCCGTATGAACCGCCTGTAAAAGTTGGTGAAACCCAGGAAAGATTGTAACTCTTTCTTCTTGGTGGGGGTTGGCCAGTCCACTACCCCCGCAACTTTTATTGGATCCATGCGAATACTCCCTTCGCTGATTATCACCCCGAGGTACTCGGTTTCCAATACCTCGAATTCGCACTTCTCCGCTTTGAGGAATAGTTTGTGTTTCCTCATGAGGGCGAGTACTCGTCGGACTAAAGCGCGGTGTTCCTCTTTTGTCTTGGACATGATGAGAATGTCGTCAAGATAAATGGTCACCTTTCCAGTGGCGATGAGATCCTTGAATATATCGTTCATCATCCACTGGAAGGTGGCAGGGGAGTTGGTTAGGCCAAAAAACATCACGGTGGGTTCGAACAACCCTTGATTGGTCCGGAACGCGGCCTTCCATTCGTCTCCCTCTTTTATTCGAACGTTATTGTATCCCCACCGGACATCGAGCTTGGTGTAGTACTTGGCTCCTCGGAGTTTGTCCATTAACTCCGAGATCAGGGGCAGTGGATACCGGTTCTTGATGGTCATCTCGTTTAACTTGCGATAATCCTGTACCGGACGGAGCTTTCCATCCTTCTTTTTTACAAAGAAGAAGGGGGAGGCCATGGGCGATTTCGATGGTCGGATGCGCCCGGATGATAGATTTTCTTCCAGGAACTTGTCGAGTTCTTGTTGTTCCTGATTCCCGAGGGGATAGGTTTTGCAATCGAGGTTTGCGTTAGCGTTGGGGATTAACTCGATGGCATGATCCCAGGGCTTCGGGGCGGGCAGCTCGTCAAAGCTCTCCTTTTCGAAGAGATCCTTGTAATCTCGTGCCCATTCAGGCACCATTTCTTCGAATGTCCTCTCGCTCTTCCCTTCGTTTGCTTTGGTGGCCAAATCGTTGGCATGGTGAACGGCGCGTATGTGGATCTCCTTCTGAAGATCTACCACGAGTATGGTTTCCCCATCCTCCATCTCCTCGTCCCAGCGGTCTTCCGGGTCTTCATCTGGCAATTCGAATGGAGTTTTCCTGCATCGGCACCTGGCAAAGGTGATTCGACCGGTCTTCCAATTGATCAGCGGATTGTGGCGGATTAGCCAATCATGGCCGAGAAAGAGCTCCTTGGTTCCGAGGTCTGTAACGGCCAGATCGAGACGTTCGGAGTGATCTCCTATAGTTAGTCTGAGTTTGACGAACTCAGTGATGGAACCGGCTTGATTCTTTGTTCCGTCGGCATTGTACACCGGTATCGGGGCCGCTGTTGCCCTGGTCGGGAGCTGATGCTTGTCGACGAAAGCCCGATTGATTGAGCTCCCTGTACAGCCACTATCGATGAGGGCGGTTATTTGATAGGCGGCTCGAGAGGTCAGTGTTTCGATTTGCCCTTTTGTGGTTAGGTCACGTCCGGGGGTTTTGGTTCGTAGAATGTACTTTTTGGGTCCCCGGAGTTCATCTAGCCATTCGAGGGCCCGACATCGCTCTGCCTTTCTGATTCCTTCAATCAGTTCGTCCACTACTTCTTCGGCCCTTGCCCGATGGATCCAGTTTCGAAGTATGGCTTTTGCCGCGGCTTCATCCTTGGCCTCCTTGATGGCCCTCCACGTCCATTCGGTGTCGAATGGTTTGAGCCATGTGGTGGGACCCTCTGTCCCTGTTCGGCCCATGGGCATTTGAGTTTTTCTTTGCGATTCATTGGTGTGTTTTGTGAATAACTGGGGTATATTCGAATGCGTAGTGGGAGGTGACATAGATGTAGCTACAGGAATACTATCAGTCCGACTAGCGGCTATTGCTGACACACCATTAAGTCCTTTGGCCAGTCCAGTGGAATCGCTCACTGGCTGGCCCCGTCTTTTACTTCCTCGACCTTGGTTTCCTTTCCAAGGTCCTCCTCTTCCTTCTGAAGTTCGGCGATCTGCACCCGTATGTCTTCTTGGGTTCGTTTCTTCTTTGGGCAGTCTTTTGCCATGTGTCCTTTCTGTCCGCAATTGAAGCATTTTCCTTCTTTCTTCAGGCGATCAATATCCATCGGCTTTCCGGCTCCGGTATAGGTTGTGCCGGTTCCGGTCTTCTGCGCACTATAGGATGGGGTGGTTGCGGTTGAGGGGCCCGAGGTTTTTCCGGCAGTTTGCCCCGACTTATTCGGGGTTGGCGGGGCTGGCTTCTTGGAATACTCCTGTAGCGTCGTGGCTTCCGCTTTCTGCCTTTGTCGCTCCTTGTACATCTCGACGATTCGTTCCTTCCATTCGTCGTACCCCACGGGCATCAATATTTTGACGCCCATGGCTGAGATCATCGTGAGGTACGAGGAGGGAACCCCTCGCTTGAGCGCTTCCACCATTCTTCCATCATTCGCAGTGTCTTCCCTGATCCCGGCGAGTTTGGCGAGGCGTTCTAGCTCGTCGAAGTAATCTGTAGCTGCTTTGTCTCCCATCTTGTACTCCTTGATCTTCTGTTTGTGAACTTCTTGTACTGCGGGGTCAATGAATTTGTCGTTCAACATCCGCTTGAACACCGGCCAGGAGGGATACCGGTAATGCTCCCTAGTGGTGGATCGGAAGTTCGGGGAGATCAAGATCCACCACGTTTTGGCCTTGTCCTCCAGGTATGAGGTAGCGAATGCGACCTTGTTCATATCGGTACCGATGTACCCAATATAAACCTCGAAGTATTGTTCGCAGTCGACCAGGAATCGGTCGATGTCATCCGAGGCCCCCTTAAAGGGGCGAGGCTTTCGGAGGAGGTCGGGGTGACACTGTAGTACGTTGGCATTGTGTGGGAGTGCCCCCATCGGGTTGGGCCATCCGTCGAATGGTGGTTGTTTCCATTCCGCGGGTGGTCCGGGGAAGGAATGTAGGGAATTGTCATCAGCGATGGGGCTTCCTTTTGGGTCGGTTACTCGAATGATCACCCCGTCTCGTACCGTGAATCCGAGGTGGACCGCCTCGGGGTCGTCCCATATGGGGTCCTTCCCACTCGTCTCTGCTTGGTCCGGGGGAGGTTGTCCGCCGAGGAGCTGACTTCCTCTGCCGGTCCAGGGATTCTGGGTTTGAGCGGCCTGCCATGCCGGTCGATTTCTGGTACGGATGAGCCGTGATGCCGTGCTTCGGATTGACGGGCTGTCTTCGGCCCGACTGCGAATGGAGGGGGCGACATAGATTGCTCGTTTCGGTGGGACGGGGGGGGTACGCGGCATTGGTGCCGGTTCTTGTGGTTTGTTGACGGGCCGATATGGGGGTATCGGCATGAGGGGATCTTCTGGGTGCCATTGCCCATACTCCCTCCATGCGTATTCTGTCGCGGCGTACTGTAAGATTTTTTCTTTTTCGGTACCTGGCGCATACCTGTACTCGAGTCCTAAGGGTGTCGCTTGCCAGCGCGCATCCTGCCATAAGTAATTCCTGCCCTGCTCGTACAACTCCTGATATTCTTTCCCCCTGGCCCTTTCAATCTCTTCTCGCAGTGCTTCTTTGTCTGTATCTTCTCCTGCTCGTTCCAGCCGTTGCCGATATGGATCATCACTGTCCTCGTCGTCCTCCTCATCGCCCTCGTCCCCGCTGTCCTCTTCCCCGAGGAGGGAACTGGCGGGCTGGTCGTAAATGGACGGCACGAGAGGTCGAAGGGTCGTCGGGGACCCTCCCATTGACTTGGGTGCTGGGTCCGGCGTCCCCTCGGTCACTGGTTCGTGCGATGGGAGGGCTCCTGAGCCGACTGTAGCGCGTTCCTCCGTGTGCTCTCGTCTCCTCCAGTTCTCGGCTATAGCGGCCGAAGAGTTGCTGGAACTCAGGATTGAGGAATTGTCGAGCGACCCTACTGCCCAGGAATCGCTGGAGAGCCCTGTCGGAGACGTGGGCATTGTCGGGTACTCGGAGCCCGTAGGCTCCGAGGACGGAGTCGGCGTCCGACGAGATGGTGTCGGTACGGGCGGGGTATTCGAGGTCGACGGTCTGGGGTTCCCCTGCTCTTCCTCGCCGGATGGCCTCGTCCCAGCTGACGATGCTGGCAGGCCCGGTCCATGGATCGTCCTCTGAGTCGGGCTCTCTGAACAGGGACCTAGAGTCGGTTCGGAGCTCATACTCCCTAGGGGAAGCTGACCCCATTCTTTCGATTTCTTCTCTCCTCCTCTGTGCTCGTCCTTGTCGGTCATACTCTGCGGCTTCATATCGCTCCCGGGCCTCCTCTTGGACGTAATCGGCGAGCTCCTCCTGAGTTCGTCTGATGTTCTCTTCTCGCTCTTGATTCCGCTGCTGCTGTCTGACTGCTTCATCGTAGTCGAAGGGGACGCTGAGGTCCCACTCTGGGAATATCCTTTGTATAATTCTTCTCGTGGCAGCCCTTCCCCTCTCGCTGGTGGTCCCGGTCTCGGGCTCGCTTCCCACGTGGAGGTGTCGATACGGGTCCCCTGCTGTGGAGATGGCGATGTCTGCGTTGTCATAGTCGGGGTGAATGTCCCTTCCTCGTGGGTTGTCAACCCCCAGCCTGCTGACGGATGGGCTAGAGGCGGAATCTGGCTCGGTGGGGGTTTCGGGGGGGTTCTGGGGGGTGTGGGGACTTTCGCGGGGTCCCGCAGCCATCCGAGCGGCATCAAGGGAGTCCCGAGCACGGTTTCCAATCCCTGAGGGAATTGGAGAGGCGGGATGCTCGGGGGAGTTGGCCGGAGTGACGTAGTTGGAGACCTCGGCGGGCTCTTGAGCGACGTTCGTCGTCCACGGGTTCCGGAACCCTGTGAGAGCAGGGTGGCGGTCTCCGCTGTATCGTCGAGGGTGTTCGGGTCCTTCCTCCTCGTGAAGGCTCCTCTGATCCAGGTCGCTATTCCCGGCTTCTGGTACAGGTCCCCCTTGCGGGAAGAAGGACGTTCTGGCGGAGGGGGGGATGTCATGGAAAGGGAGATCAGGGGTTACGTTTCGTAGAATGTGTTGTATCTGCTGGAAAGCTTGGTAGTGCCTGACTATCCAAGCTGCTACTGATTGTCGTCTGCGGCAAAGGGTAATGATGGCTAGAAGGCCGAGCAATGTTCCAATGATGGAAGCTATCAACTCGAAGAAGTCGTGATTCAGGTCTGCGGTTGTTACTGGAGGCATTCGGTTTCTCAGCACAATTGGGCTTGAGAAAGGGAAGGTAGAAGCTTCGAGCTAATTGTTAAGCCCAAGCATCACGTGGACTGATACACGTGATAAACAGGTGTTCCTTCGCACTTCGAGGAATCACCTGAGTTCACTATATGTGTACCCGAATGGTTATGACCCAAGGTCAGAAATAGACTCGAGGTAGAATGGTATGTATAAACTTTAGCTCGAAGCTGGGGTACACCAGCGAGAGCTGCGGTCCTTAAATACTGTACAGTCGTTTGCTAATTATACTACTGCTTATTATGTATGCCTGTGTCCATTGTGCTCGTTGTCCTTGAGCGTCGCTATCGTACATAAAAGGTTGATTGTGTGTCGTCGAGCGCGACCATCATAGTGTCTTGATGAAAGGTTTTAGTTGTGCTGACTAATCCTCCCACGGTCTTGTGCCTTCTGACTCAGCGTAAATAGGGGTGAAAAGAAAAGAAAAAAGGAAAAATCGTAACACTCTCTTTCTCGAAGAGGTCTTTGTAGTCTTGCACCCATTCGGGCACCATTTCCTCGAATGTTTTCTCGTCCTTCCCTTGGTTCGCCTTAGTGGCTAAGTCGTTCGCATGATGGACGGCTCATATGTGGATCTCCTTTTGGAGGTCTACTGCGAGTATGGTTTCTCCATCCTCCATCTCCTCATCCCACCGATCTTCGGGGTCCTCATCAGGTAACTCGAATGGGGTTTTCCTGCACTGGCATCTGGTGAAGGTGATTCGCCCGGTCTTCCAGTTGATTAGCGGATTGTGGCGGATCAACCAGTCATGACCGAGGAAGAGCTCTTTCGTTCCGAGATCGGTTACTGCCAGGTCAATCCGTTCGGAGTGATCTCCGATAGTTAACCTAAGTTCAATGAATTCCATGATGGAACCGGTCTGATTCTTTGTTCCATCGGCGTTATATACTGGTATTGGGGCCGCCGTTGCCCTAGTCGGGAGCTGGTGCTTGTCGACGAAAGCCCGATTGATAGAGCTCCCTGTACAGCCGCTGTCGACAAGGGCGGTTACTTGGTATGTGGTCCGAGAGGTTAGCGTCTCGATCTGTCCTCTCGTGATCAGGTCTCGTCCGGGGGTCTTGGTTCGCAAGATGTATTTCTTTGGTCCCCGGAGTTTGTCTAACCATTCGAGGGCTCGACAGCGTTCGGCTTTCCTGATTCCCTCGATCAGTTCGTCCACTACTTCTTCGGCCCTTGCCCGATGGATCCAGTTCTGGAGTACGGCTTTTGCCGCTGCTTCGTCCTTGGCATCCTTGATGGCTCTCCACGTCCATTCGGTGTCGAATGGTTTGAGCCACATGGTGGAACTCTCTGTCCCTGTTCGGCCCGTGGGCGGTTGAGTTTCTTTTTGCGATTCAATGGTGTGTTTTGCGAACGTCTGGGGTATATTCGAATGCATGGGAGGCGACATAGATGTAGCTACAGGAATACTATCAGTCCGACTAGCGGCTGTTGCTAACACACCATTAAGTCCTTTGGCCAGTCCAGTGGAATCACTCACTGGCTGGCCCCGTCTTTTACTTCCTCGACCTTGGTTTCCTTTCCAAGGTCCTCTTCCTCCTTTTGAAGCTCGGCGATCTGTGCCCGTATGTCTTCTCGGGTTCGCTTCTTCTTTGGGCAATCCTTTGCCATGTGCCCCTTCTGTCCACAATTAAAGCACTTTCCTTCCTTCTTCATGCGATCAATGTCCATTGGTTTACCGGCACCGGTGTATGTAGTTCCTGTCCCAGTCTTCTGCGTGCCGTAATTCGTCGTGGGAGTTCCCGATGGTTTCCCGGCAGTTTGCTCCGACTTGTTCGGGGTTGGCGGTGTCGACTTCTTGCCATATTCCTGCAAGGTCGATGCCTCCGCTTTCTGCCTTTGCCTTTCCTTGTACATTTCGATGATCCTCTCCTTCCATTCGTCGTAGCCTACAGGCATCAACATTTTGATGCCCATGGCCGAGATCATCATTAGGTACGAGGAGGGAACTCCCCGTTTGAGGGCTTCTACCATCCTTCCATCATTCGCGACGTCCTCCCTGATCCCTGCAAGTTTAGCGAGCCGTTCCAGCTCGTCGAAGTAGTCGGTGGCTGCTTTATCTCCCATCTTGTACTCCTTGATCTTCTGTTTATGCACTTCTTGAATGGCAGGGTCGATGAATTTGTCATTTAGCATGCGTTTGAAGACCGGCCACGAGGGATATCTGTAATGCTCCCTGGTGGTGGATCGGAAGTTCGGGGAAATGAGGATCCACCACGTCTTGGCCTTGTCTTCTAGGTAGGAGGTGGCGAAGGTGACTTTGTTCATGTCAGTCCCAATGTACCCGACATAGACTTCGAAGTACTGTTCGCAGTCTACTAGGAATCAGTCAATGTCGTCAGAGACCCCTTTAAAGGGACGCGGTTTTCGGAGGAGGTCGGGATGGCATTGTAAGACATTGGCATTGTGCAGGAGTGCCCCCATCGGGTTGGGCCATCCGTCAAATGGTGGCTGTTTCCACTCCGCCGGTGGTCCGGGGAAGGAGTGTAGAGAATTGTCATCTGCGATTGGGCTCCCTTTCGGGTCGGTTATCCGGATGATTACCCCGTCCCGTACTGTGAATCCGAGACGGACTGCTTCGGGGTCGTCCTGAATGGGATCCTTCCCGCTCGACTCTGCTTGGTCCGGAGGGGGCTGTCCACCGAGGAGCCGACTTCCTTTGCCGGTCCAAGGGTTTTGAGTTTGAGCGGCCTGCCATGCCGGTCGGTTCCTTGTGCGAGTGAGCCGTGAAGCCGTGCTTCGGATTGACGGGCTGTCTTCGGCCCGACTGCGAATGGAGGGGGCAACGTAAACGGCTCGTCTTGGTGGGACGGGGGGGGTGCGCGGCATTGGTGCCGGTGCCTTTGGTTTGTCGGGCTGATACGGGGGTATCGGCATGAGGGGGTCTTCTGGGTGTCGTCGCCCATATTCCCTCCATGTGTATTCAGTCGCGGCATACTGTAGAATTTTTTCTTTTTCAGTACCTGTCGCATACCTATACTCAAGTCCTAAGGACGTCGCTTGCCAGCGCGCATCCTGCCATAGATAATTCCTTCCCTGCTCGTACAACTCCTGATACTCCTTGCCTCTGGTCTTCTCAATTTCTTCTCGCAGTGCTTCTTCGTCCGTATCTTCTCCTGCTCGTTCCAGCCGTCGCCAATATGGATCATCACTGTCCTCGTCGTCCTCCTCGTCGCCCTCGTCCCCACTGTCCCCTTCCTCGAGGAGGGAACTGATGGGCTGGTCGTAGATGGACGGTACGGGAGGACGAAGGGTCATCGGGGACCCTCCTGTTGACTTGGGTGCTAGGACCGTTGTCTCCTCGGTCGCTGGTCCGAGCAATGGGTGGGCTCGCAAGCCGGCTGTAGCATGTTCCTCCTCACGCTCTCGTCTCCTCCAGTTCTCAGCTATAGCGGCTGAAGAGTCGCTGGAACTCGGGGTTAAGGAACTGTCGAGCGACCCTGCTACCCAGGAATCGCTGGAGGGCCCCGTCGGAGACGTGGGCATTGTCGGGTACTCGGAGCCCATAGGCTCCGAGGACGGAGTCGGCGTCTGATGAGATGGTGTCGGTGCGGGCAGGATATTCGAGGTCGACGGTCTGGGGTTCTCCCGTTCTTCCACGTCGGATAGCCTTGTCCCAGCTAACGATGCTGGCCGGTCCCGTCCACGGATCGTCTTCTGAGTCGGGCTCCCTGAAAGGGGATCCGGCATCGGAACGGAGCTCATACTCCCTAGGGGAGGCTGACCCCATTCTCTCGATTTCTTCCCTCCTCCTCTGCGCTCGTCCTTGTCAGTCGTACTCTGCGGCTTCATACCGCTCTCGGGCTTCCTCTCGGACGTAGTCGGCGAGCTCCTCCTGAGTTCGCCTGATCTCTGCTTCTCGCTCTTGATTCTGCTGCTGCTGTCGGACTGCTTCGTCATAATCGAAAGGGACGTTGAGGTCCCACTCTGGGAATATCCTCTGTATAATTCTTCTTGTGGCAGCCCTTCCCCTCTCGCTGGCGGTCCCGGTTTCGGGCTCGCTTCCCACGTGGAGGTGTCGAAATGGGTCTCCTGCTGCGGAGATGGCGATATCCGCGTTGTCGTAGTCGGGGTGGATATCCCTTCCTTGTGGATTGTCGACCCCCAACCTGCTGATGGACGGGCTGGACCCGGAGTTGGGCTCGGTGGGGGTTTCGGGGGGGTTCTGGGTGGCGTTGGGACTTTCGCGGGGTCCCGCAGCCATCCGAGCGGCATCAAGGGAGTCCCGAGCACGGTTTCCAACCCCTGAGGGAACTGGGGAGGTGGAATGTTTGGGGGAGCCGGCCGGAGTGACGTAGTTGGAGACCTCGGCGGGCTCCTGAGCGATGGGCGTCGTCCACGGGTTCCGGAACCCTGTGAGAGCAGGGTGGCGGTCTCTGATGTGTCGTCTGGGGTGTTCGGGTCCTTCCTCCTCGTGAAGGCTCCTTTGATCCGAGTCGCTATTCCCGGCTTCTGGTACAGGTCCCCCTTGCGGGAAGAAGGACGTTCTGGCGGAGGGGGGGATGTCATGGAAAGGGAGGTCGGGGGTTACGTTGCGTAGAATTTGTTGAATATGTTGAAATGCCTGATAGTGCCTGACTATCCAGGCTGCTACTGACTGTCGTCCGCGGCAGAGGGTGATGATGGCTAAGAGACCGAGCAATGTTCCGATGATGGAAGCTATTAGCTCGAAGAAGTCATGATTAAGGTCTGCGGTTGTTACTGGCGGCATTCGGTTTCTCAGCACAATTGGGCTTGAGAAAGGGAAGGTGAAAGCTTCGAGCTAATTGTTAAGCCCAAGCGTCACGTGGACTGATACACGTGATAAACAGATGTTCCTTCGCACTTCGAGGAATCACCTGAGTTCACTTATATGTGTATCCGGGCGGTGTGACTCAAGGTCAGAAGTAGACTCGAGATAGAATGGTATGAATAAACTTTAGCTCGAAGCTGGGGTTACCAGCGAGAGCCGTTCTCCTTAAATACTACTGGGTTGTATCTAAATATACAGGATTACTTATTGTGTGTTGTCGTGTCCTTTGTGCCCATTGTCCTAGAGCGTTGCTACCGTATATAAAAGGTTCGTTGTGCGTTGTCGAGCGCTGTCTCCACGTCGAAGGACAATGAAGGATTTGGCCAGTTGTGCTGACCAAGCTTTTTCCCACGGTCCTAAGCGCTTGTCTTTTAGCGCCGTGACTAAGCATAATAGGGGCTAAAAGAAAGAAAATAGCAGAAAATCGTAACAGACTGGCAGCATTGAGAGAAGCAGTGAGATGTTGAGAGAGCCCAATTGGAAAGGGCCAACATCTCAAACTGGTATGGGCTCTGACCTGAGAGAGCTGCCATCCTCACTCCAGTATGAGCCAACCCATCCCTTTCAACTCCAGTCTTTAGGAAACCTAGCACAGACTCCAGTCAGTGGAGCTCAAACCGATACAGGAATAAAACCATTGCAGCAGAAGGAGGATGTCCCAGAACCTCCCATGCCCTCCAACCCCAGAATATCCCCCTTCCTGAAGAACTCCAAGTGCTGACACCACATTCAGTGATGACAAGTCCATTCTCAGACACTATGGGTTACAAGTCTCTGGGACTACTCACATCCCTGTCTGCACACTCTAAGGATTCCTTGGGAGCTGAGTTGTTGGGCAACTACTCAATGATGAGTACCAAAGAAATGTCTAGCTCTATTGCAAGTGAGTGGAGGCAGCAAGAGTGACTGGAGGCAATCGGTATGATAAACATATCAGAAGTCGGCCTGCTACCACCTACCTCAACATATCTGACACTCCAGGTCCTGCTGCTGGCCCCAGCATTCAGCCAGAGCAGCAAAATAACAGTCTGACCACCAGGGGATGTAAGGAGTTCCTATGATCTGCCTGACATCTTCTCCCTCAAGGAAGGGGCAAGCAACAAAGAGGAGGATGAAACTGAAAGTAGTGACCCACCATGAGGGCTGCCATATGACTTACAGGAGGAAACAGATGATGAAGAACTGGAAAGGCTGATTTGGGAGGCAAGGAACCAGGAGTACCAGGAGTACTATCTGCAAGAGGTGAAATTCTTATAGTGTGACACCACCTGGATGGCATTGCAAATGGGACAATTATATTTGCATTCAGAAACTAATGAACAAACAGAAATTCTGAGATGGGTGGCAACAAATTATGCCACCCAGCAATATAATCAAAAGCATCTGGAAGATTCTGTCAGCTGATTACCAGCATACCAGTCTAAAACCATATGACCAATGCCACAGTCACCCTCCATCATGTCAAAATGAGCCAAATATCAGGTCCTGTCGGTCTGAAGTACCTTTTCATACTCCAACCTCTTGTTCTGATCCATAGCAACTTGGCTAGTGCAGCTCTGACTCCAGCTGATAGAAAGAAAGAGTGAGTTTTGAAACCCTTGGACCAGCAAAGGGAGTTGACTCCTGGGGGGGCAGCCACCTTCTGACCAAGCTGAAACTAGTGGGGCAAGAAAGGAACCAATGCAAGACAACCCCAAGGCCATCTGCCTCAGGTTCACTATATAAAATGGAGTCATTGTATGAATTGACACTGCCCTGAAAGAAAGTCCGGTTGCTGATGACCAATCCCTTCATTCATTCCCAGGACCCTCACAGGAATGGAGTCGACCTCCATTCTTAGAATGGCCCAATCTGATGGGCATCTTACCTAAGAATGCTGCCATTCTTCAATATCGCTCTGATCTTCTATGAAAACCCTGCCCCTTCAAGGGGGTATCTGATGACATCGACCAGTTCCTCATAGACTGTGAACAATATTTCAAAGTGTATATCAGCTATTTAGGGAGTGACATGAATAAAGTCATGTTCACCATGTCTTATCTCGAAGAAAAAGCAAAAATATGGTGGATTCTCATTTTTTCGAACTTCCAATCAATGATATGGGAGCATTACTGATATCTCTCATGGCCAGTGTTTAAACAAATATTGAATGACAAATTCATCAATCCAGCTGTCCAGAAAGTTCATAAATAGAAGATCAAAGAATACAAGATGGCTGACAAGACAGCCACAGATTATTTTGATGAGTTGAAACATCTCGCCAAGCTCACCAGAATCTGAGATGACATAGCAAATAATGGTCAAATGGTTGAGGCCCTCAAAAGAGGAGTCCCCTTCTCATATATTATAATAATCTCTGCAATCAGTGTTAAAGCATTAATGCTGGTAGGTTATGACAAGTGGAAGGAATGGATCATCGAAATATACAAGAAGTGACAAAGGCAGAAAGCTGAATCATCGATGTTGCAAGACTATGGCAAGAAATTGACCCTGCTAACCCTGAACAAGTCAGAGCAAACTGCCAGGAAATCATTAGAACCCCCAACAGCCCTGGCCTATGGAAGCCAGAAGACTGGGACCAGTACAACTTATATGGGAGCCAGAAAACCTATAGACATAGACTAAATGAAGAAGGAAGAGAAATGCTTCAATTGTGGGCAGAAAGGCCACATGGCTAAGGATTGCCCAAAGAAGAAATAGACCCATGAAGACATTAGGGTGCAGATTGCCAAGCTACAAAAAGAAGACGAAGAACTGGAAAAGGAGACCAAAGTGGAGAAGGTAAAAGATGGGGCTGACCAGTGAGCAATTCCACTGTGCCAGCCAAGAACATTCATGGTGTGCGATTACCAGCTACTAGTCAGACTGATAAAACCCCTGTAGTTACCCCTATTGTATCAGAGCATTCGAATATACTCTGGGACTTTAACTTGCACACCGAAGAATCGCAGAAAAAAGCTCAAGCACCCTCAGGCTGAATAGGAGCAGAGAGTCCCAATACTTGGCTCAAACTGTTCAATATAGAATAGACCTGGAGAGCAATCAAAAATGCCAAGGACAAAGCAACAGCAAAAGCCATACTAAAAAATTGGGTTTATCATACTCAGGCCAAAGAAGTAATTGACAAGATGGTAGAAGGGATGAGGAAATCTGAATGATGCCAAGCCTTGGAATGGCTCGATAAACTCCAAAGGCCATGAAAGTTCATCTATCAGTCCAAAACAACTGGGTGAGATCTGCTCACTAAAGCTCAAATCAAAACCCTTACAATCTGATCCACTCATGTGGTAACAGCACTTATTGACAGTGGGTGCACAGGGAGTTCCATAAATTGAGCTTTTGTCGACAAGCATCAACTCCCAACCCAGGCCACTGTGGCCCCAATTCTGGTTTACAATGCCAATGGGACAAAGAACCAAGCTGGCTCAATCACTGAATTCATGGAGCTAAGGCTCACAATTGATGATCATTCTGAGTGAATCGATCTAGCCATCACAGACCTCAGAATCAAGGAAATCTTCCTTGGCCATGACTGGCTGATATGCCATAACCCACTCATCAACTGGAAAACTGGGTGGATCACATTCACAAGATGCCAATGCCAAAAGATCCCTTTCAAGCTACCTGATGAGGATCTGAAAGATTGGTGGGATGAAGAGATGGAAGACAGAGAAACTATCCTTGCAATTGATCTACAATATGAGATATACATCCATGCAATTTACCATGCCCAATAATCTCACTGCCAAGGCTAATAAACAAAGAGAGGAAAGGACATTTGAAGAGATGGTACTTGAATGGGCATGCAATTTCAAAGACCTATTCAAGAAAGAGAGCTTTGATGAACTACCAGAACCAAAACCATGGGATCACTGATATGCAGGCTACATGTCCAGCCCTATAATTTGCAAATTCTGCATAACACACTAGAATATGCTAGTAACTGAGAATCATTAGCCAGTAGAGGACTATGGCTGAGGCTCTGAGCTGATAGTCATGCTAGTCACCAATACTAAGTCCAAAAGGGACTTTGTAAAATAACATGGCCTAAGGATAAAAATCCTAAGTCAGGTTTGAACTTAGAAAAGTTCAGCACCACACCTTGGAAAATACTAAGTCCAAGTTGGACTTAGAAATGGTACCTCAAATGGGGCCAATTCTACATGCCACTAAGACAAGTATATTCTAAGACAGCTAGAGGTATAATACCATAGCCAGTTGTGGAGTATTGAGTAGAGATAGCATCATCCAGGAGCAGTAAGAAATGAGACCCAATGATCTGTGGCTAGCACTGTGAGTTTTGACTGAAATGCCTAAGTCCAAATTTACTAGGTATCAGGTGACCTAAGGGACTTAGAATTGAGAGGAATAGAGTGGATAGGACTGGTTGACCAGGCCTGACTGGGCCTGATTGATCAAGCTACTAAGAATAACTCAGAGGATTAAAACTTTGAGTAGACAGAAAGGAGTTAGGTACCCACAGGCACTGTAGGCTTAAAATAAGGCTGTGCGGTGGCCAGGCAGGTCTGGGCAAGCCTAGGGGAGTCCAGGAGTGCCGCCATTCCGGAATAATGGCATGATTCCGCTTTAAACAGGAGAAATATTATTTTGAGTGCTTTATTTATAGATTCTGTACCTGTTGTTGGTGTATAAAAGAAGGGAATGGGGGGGGAATAGCAAGCAAGCGACCCACCCCCATGTTCAGGCCTTCTAGCCCACTGTAGCTAGTCCCTGGGACAACGGATTTTGAGTTCTGCTTCGACTTAGTGATTTATTTAAGTTGCTTTGTCACTTAGAGAGAGGATTAGATTGGAATTATAACTATATTTTGGGTTTCGGATTAATTTGGGTTCCAAACTATAAGGGTTTCGGCATCAGAGTACAAGTTCTTCGGTTTTGAGGACCACTAGACTGCCAAGAGTGCAGCTAGTCAAGCCTAAGTGCTTGATAGACTTAGTATTTGGGTTTTGGAGTTCATTGGGTTTCAGAATACTCTAAGTTGGTTTGGAGCACAATTTGGTGTTGATTCTAAGTCCTAATTATACTTAAACATTGCTATAAACTACTCTCACGAGTATTGCATCTTTGAAAGCAAGATAGAGTTAAATAACTGTCTTTATTGACTGTTTCTGTGATTTTACTTAAGACTGCAAGAGTGCTTCTATCATACTCAAAACAACCAACCTCAACTGTATTTGGTGATTGTGTATTGAGTGGTTAGGCATTGGTGATTGAGAGTTCATTCCTCATTCACTTCTCTTAGTCACTTAGCTGTTACCAAGCACATCATCACATGATCAAGTTGATTCCAAATGTGAATGCCAACCTAGATTGCAAAACATACCTGTTAGAAAACAATGAGCAGCAGGAACTTGACAAGTTCCTAGACAAAAATCTGTCAAGCAGATGCATTAGACCCTCTAAATCCCCCATGGCATCACCATTTTTCTTTGTCAAAAAGAAAGATGGCAAGCTTCAACCAGTCCAAGACTATCAAAAGCTCAATAAAATAACAATAAAAAATCGATATCCACTTCCACTAATCTCAGAGCTAATAGACAAGCTTCAGGGTGCTAAATATTACACCAAACTTGATGTCCAGTGGGGATACAATAATGTCTGCATCAAAGAAGAGGACAAGTGGAAAGTGGCATTCCAGATAAACCAAGGGCTATTTGAGCTGATGATCATGTTTTTCAGACTTACTAACTCCCCTGCAATGTTCCAATGGATGATGAACAACATATTCAAGGATCTCATTGCCACTGGGAAAGTTATCATTTACCTTGACAACATCTTGATCATGTCAAAAACCAAGGAGGAACATAGGAAGTTAGTATGACAAGTACTATTCCTCATAAGGAAACACAAACTGTTCTTCAAAGCTGAAAAGTGTGAATTTGAGGTACTTGAAACTGAGTACCTCAGAGTCATCATCAGCAAAGGAAGCATTTGAATGGACCCCATCAAGGTAGCAGGAGTAACTGAATGGCCAGAGCCAATCAGAAAAAAGGAGTTACAATTGTTTCTTGGATTTACCAACTTCTACTGATAGTTCATCTGGGACTATGATAAAATCATCCAACCCATGACCCAATTGACAGGCAATGCCCTCTGGACATGAGGTCTCTCTCAACAAACTGCCTTCAATGACCTAAAAAGACAGCTAGCCAAAGATGTCATACTCACCATTCTCACACAGGAAGACAAATTCCAAGTAGAAGCCAGCTCAAGCAAGAGAGCAATTAGTGCCATTCTATTTCAGGAACAAGACAAGAAATGGTGCTCTGTCACATTCTTGTCCAAAGCACTCACAATCACTGAGTGGAATTATGAAATTTATAACAAGAAACTTCTTGCTATCATGCTCACCTTGGAAGAATGGTGATATTACCTCATCAGGGCAGTAGAAGTTTTTGAGATCTGGACTGATCATCAAAACTTACAATATTTCCAACAACCACAAAAGTTGAACCATCAACAAGCTAGATGGGTGACTGAACTTAGCCAGTATCAGTACACACTCTATCACAAGGCTGGGGTAGCAAACAAGAAGGCTGATCTTTTGAGCCAACAGGCAGATCATGATCAGGGCAGGACCAACAATAAGGGCATAACACTACTCTGACCCAAACACTTCAGGGCAATGATAATGCTGACAGAGGAGGAGATTCACAAGCACATCAAAAGTGTGACTCATGACAATCATAAATTGTTAGACTCAAACCCCACGTGACTATCAACACGTGATAAACAGTTCGGTACCTCGTACTTCGGGTATGTCCGACTGAGTTCACTGATGCGAAAGTTAATGTGGGACAAGGCTTTGCAAGTAGTAGAAGCTCGAGAGTAGTTTGGTGAAGATAAACTTTAGTTTAACGCTGAGCTATTACAGTGAAAGCTGTCTACTTAAATACTGTTCTGTTATCGTGTTATAAATAACTGTTCACAAAAGATATTGTCTGCTGTAGGGCTGTTACCCCTGCTGTTGCCAGGCTCTCCACAAAAGCTGTTGTCTGGTGAATTGTCGTCGTTGCTGTTACTGCTGTTTAGTGACAAAAGGAGCATTGTCTCTCCCTTCACAGCGCACAGCCGTACGATAAGACAATGACCAACTGGGTTGCTGAGCTAAGCATTCCCACAGTCTTAAGCGCTGGCCTAGACGCTCTGACTAGCAGAAATAGGGGTCATTTCTGGGAAAAGGAGAAAGAAAAATAGAGAAAAATAGGAAAAATCGTAACATTACCCCCTCCTTAAGACCATCGTCCCGATGGTTAAGTTAGGGTAGACCCCCTCCCTCAGAAGGAGATGGCCGATCTGCTGGACCCGTCCGTCTGTTTTGCAGGTTCATAAAGACTTTGACCGGTTTATTGTCGTGTTGCAGGATCTCGAACTGCGAGAGGGTTTGTCGTTGTCGACATTGCTCTTCGCTGTATGTCCCCACAGGGTCGTCTTCATCGTCCTTCTGCACATGACCTCTGCTGATGGCCGATCGTCGTGGTTCCTCAGGGTTAATATTGAACATGACCCCCTTGTCGTCGACCCTGTTGATTCGTTGTTCATAGTCGCGGATCGCTGTGTCGGCGTCCATATATTTTTCATTAACCCATTGATTTGATTCTGGTCCGTATCCCTTCCAGCTGACTAGATAGTCAACAGTTGTTTTCATGCCTCCGCCTCGTGCTTTAACTTTTCGAAGTTTGTGGTTTAGAACTTCATCGATTTCGTAGTGTTCTTCGTCATCGATTAGTTCCGGGGGTGGAGGCGTTGGTCGTTGTTGGTTTGGGAATACCGGCGCGATGTATGGTGTTAACAATGTTTCATTGAAAACATTATGGATTTTCCACGTTGGTGGCAGTTGTAACTTGTATGCGGCCTTTCCGACCTTTGCCATGATTTTGAATGGCCCGGTCCGTTTGTCTGCCAGTTTTTGTTTTGGTCGCGGCAAGTGTAGGTTTGTGGTGTCAAGCCATACTTTGTCGTTTGTTGAATAGTCATGGCTTGGTCGCTTGTGTTTATCGTACTGCTTTTTCATGGCGATAGCCGCCTTGTCAAGCGCGACCTTGGTTTCTTCATGGATTTTTGCCATTGTTGTGGCAAAATCTGATGAAGCCGGTGTTGTTGTATGTGCCCGTCCAGGTTGCGCAACTGGTGGGTGTCGTCCATAGTTTACAAAGAATGGTGTTCTGCCCGTTGCAGAGTGGATCCTGTTGTTGTGTTGGAATGCAGCCAATGCTAGCCATTCCGTCCAATCGTCTTGTCTGTAATTGATGAAAAGTCGTAGGTACTTTTCAATTTCTTGATTGGCCCGTTCTGTTTGGCCATCCGTCTGTGGGTGGTACGCTGTGGAGGCGTTTCTTTTGATATTGAGGAGTCGGTATAAGTCGTCCAAGAATTTGGAGACGAATTGTGGTCCCCGGTCTGAAATGATAACTTGAGGCATGCCATACTTTGCATAGACCTCGTCTCGCAGTATTTTTGCCCATCCTTCGGATGTCAATTCTGTTGAACAGGCGATCGGAATGATTGCCTTCGAGAAGCGATCGACTATGACGATGATTGCATCATAGCCATCACTTTCGGGAAGTCCGGTTATCATGTCTACCGAAATATGGGTCCATGGTGACGAAGGGACCTCATTTGGGTGTAGTGGAGCAGGTTTGGGTTGTGTTGAAGTCTTGCCTCTTTGACAGGCCTCACAGCCTTTGACATATCGGGTGATATCATGATCCATTTTGGGCCACCAATACTCCCTGAGTACCAGTTCCTTCGTTTTTGCAATTCCGGGATGGCCAGCAGTTGCATGATCGTGGCAGATGGCGATGATATCACCCCGTAATTTCTGATCTCTTGGGATGTAGATTCGTCCATCATAACGGATCAATCCCCCTTCCTTCTTTAAGCCCCGCTCATGATTGAGCGACGGAGCTATTCGTTGATCCCATTTGGATGGATCACGAGTCGCACTTTTGATGCGTTCATGCATCTCCTCTTCCGTGGGCATGATCATGGCGCGGAAGTGTTCTGGTTGGAGTAGAACAACTTCCTTGTTGTCATTCTCCCCTTGGTCGTGGTCGGCTCTGCGACTAAGTAGGTCGGCTTTCTTGTTTGCCGTCCCGGGTTTGTGGTGTAGTGTGTATTCGTATTGCGAGAGTTCCGTTACCCATCTTGCTTGTCTTCGGTTAAGTTTTTGTGGGTGTCGGAAGTATCGTAAATTTTGATGGTCCGTCCAAATCTCGAATATTTGGGCTGCTCCAATGAGGTAATGCCGCCATTCGGCTAAGGCAAGCATTATTGCGAGCAGTTCTTTATCGTAGATCTCATAGTTACGTTCCGTAACTGTGAGTGCTTTTGACATGAAGGCGACTGGTCGCCATTTGCCATCTTGTTCCTGTGAGAGGACCGCCCCCACAGCGCCTTCGCTGGAGTCTGCCTCTACTTTGAACTTCCCATCCTCGGTTGGAACAGCGAGGATGATATCTGATGCCAATCGTCGTTTCAAATCATTGAACGCTGCCCGTTGGGAAATTCCCCAAGTCCATGGGGAATTTCCAGTTAATTGGGTCATTGGTCGAACGATTTTGCTGTAATCCCGAATAAACCGCTGATAAAAGTTGGTAAACCCGAGGAATGATTGTAACTCCTTTTTCTTGGTCGGTTCCGGCCATTCGGTTACCCCGGCTGTTTTAACAGGATCCATCCTGATATTTCCTTGGCTAATGATGACCCCGAGGTATTCAGTTTCTAGGACCTCGAACTCGCACTTCTCAGCTTTGAGAAAGAGTTTATGCTCCCTCATAAGAGTGAGTACCTGTCGTACTAGCTGTCGGTGCTCTTCCTTGGTTTTGGACATGATTAGGATATCGTCCAAGTAGATCGTGACCTTCCCGGTGGCAATGAGATCTTTAAAGATGTCATTCATCATCCACTGGAAGGTTGCTGGTGAGTTGGTGAGTCCAAAGAACATCACCGTCGGTTCGAATAGCCCGCGATTCGTTCGAAAAGCGGCTTTCCATTCGTCTCCTTCTTTGATTCGTACATTGTTGTACCCCCATCGAACGTCCAACTTGGTGTAGTATTTGGCGCCTCTGAGTTTGTCCATTAACTCCGATATTAGGGGTAGTGGGTAACGATTCTTGATCGTCATTTCATTGAGCTTTCGGTAATCTTGTACCGGTCTAAGCTTCCCATCCTTCTTTTTTACAAAGAAGAAGGGGGATGCCATTGGTGATTTTGATGGTCGGATCCTCCCGCTTGCCAAATTCTCTTCGAGGAATTTGTCCAACTCCTGCTGCTCGTTGCTGCTGAGTGGGTAGGTTTTGCAGTTCAAATTGGCATTGGCGTTGGGGATTAATTCGATGGCATGATCCCAAGGTTTGGGTTCGGGTAGTTCGTCAAAACTGTCTTTTTCGAATAAATCCCGAAAATCTTGTGCCCATTTGGGTACCATTTCTTCGAATGTCTTTTCTTCCTTCCCCACGTTGGCTTTGGCGGCCAGGTCATTGGCATGATGCATAGCACGAATGCTAATGGCCCTTTCCAGATCCACGGCCAAGATGGTTTCTCCATCTTCCATCTCTTGATCCCACTGGTCTTCGGGATCTTCGTCCGGCAATACGAATGGGGTTTTTCGGCATTGGCATCTTGCGAAGATGATCCGTCCGGTTTTCCAGTTGATCAGGGGATTATGTCGGATCAGCCAGTCGTGTCCTAGGAACACTTCCTTTGTTCCTAGATCAGTCACCGCCAAGTCGATCCGTTCGGAATGATCCCCGATTGTGAGTCGAAGTTCAACATACTCGGTAATTGATCCTGCTTGGTTCTTTGTTCCGTCTGCATTATAGACTGGAATTGGTGCCGCAGTAGCACGGGTAGGGAGTTTGTGCTTGTTGACGAAAGCACGATTTATGGAACTTCCCGTGCACCCGCTGTCTATTAGGGCAGTGACCTTGTGCGTTTTCCGAGCAGTGAGTGTTTCAATTCGGGCTTCGGTTAATAAATCTTGTCCCGAAGTTTTGCTTCGTTGAATATATCTCCGTGGTCCATGCAGTTCGTCGAGCCATTCGAGGGCCCTGCTTCGTTGGGCTTCCTGCATCCCTTTGACCATTTCGTCGATTATTTCTTCAACCCGGCTTCGGTGTACCCAATTTTTGAGTACTGCCTTTGCTGCGGCTTCATCCTTTGCGTCTTTGATGGCTCGCCAAGTCCATTCGGTATTAAATGGGCTTAGCCAGCTGGTGGGGCTCTCTGCCCCTGTTCGGCCTTTCGGCGGTTGAGTCTGTTCTACGGAGTTAGTGGGATGAACTGGTGATGACGCACCTTTGGGTCCTTCTTTCCGTTTCCTGATTATAAATTCCTGAGGCGATTCCAGTTTCTGAGTAATTCGGTCGGGTATATTCGAATGCACGCATAATTTAGACATAGGGGTTGTAACTACAGAAGAATTGTCAGTCTGTCCAGCAGGTTGTGACCTATTACTTAAGTCCTTGGCCGAGTCAGTGGAATCGCTCACTGCTCGGCCTCGCCTTTTACCTCCTCGGGCTTGTCTTCTTGCCCGAGGTCCTCGTCTTCCTTCATCAATTCGGCAATCTGCGCCCGAATATCTTCCCTAGTGCGCTTGTTCTTCTTCTGAGGGCAGTTTCATGCCATGTGGCCCTTCTGACCACAATTGAAACATTTCCCCCCCTTCTTGAGTCGATCGACGTCCATTGGCTGACCCGTTCCGGTATATGTCGTGCCCGTACCGGTTTGCTTCGTTCCGTAAGAAGTTGGGGTCGAGCCGCCGGGCTTGGTGGACGGGATCGTACTGGTAGGGGATCTTTGGCCCTGTCCCTGGCGTGGATAGCCGTAGGCTAAAGTGGCCGCTTCTGCCTTCTGCCGCTGTCGTTCCTTGTACATTCCGATGATTCGGGCCTTCCACTCGTCATACCCTACTGGTATGTCGCGTCCCAGGTCCGAAATGGTGATGAGGTAGTGGGATGGTAATCCCATCTTCATGTACTCGACCATGCGTCCGGTGTCGGCTACGTCATCTTGTACTCCTGCAAGCCTGCCGAGTCGTTCCAATTCGTCGAAGTAGTCTGTGGCCGCTTTGCCGGCCATCTTGTACTCCTTCATCTTCTGTTTATGCACCTCCTGGACTGCAGGGTCGGTGAACTTCTCCCTGATCATTTGTTTGAATACGGGCCATGCGGGGTATCGGTGATGGTCTCTGGTTGTTGACCAGAAGGAGGGAGCGATTAGAACCCACCACACCTTCACCTTGTCTGCCATGTGAGTGACGGCGAAGGTTACCTTGTACATGTCGGCTAGAAAGTATGCGGCGAAGACCTGGAAATACTGGTCACAGTCGACCAGGAATTGGTCAATATCCTCCGAGGCCCCCTTGAAGAGGTGGGGCTCGGCACAAAGGATTGGTTTGACCTGGAGTATTTGGGCGTCGGCGGCGAGCGCCATCATCGGGTTCGGGATCCCGCCGTCGGGCGGTTGTGCCCACCCGCTCGGGGGTCCTGGGAATGAATGGAGGGATCCATCATCGGCCACCGGGCTTCCTGGTTTCAGTGCTTGTTTTCGCACAATGCGGCCGTTCCGGACCGTCCACCCTTGGGCAAGTGCTTCAGGGTCGTCTTCCGTGGGCAGTGGTGCCTCGGGCACTGGAGGTGCCTGGGCCCCACTGCCTTCCGCCTCGTCTGGTGGCGGCTGCCCGGCGAATGGTCGCGGAATTGGCGGCAACCTCCACCGTTCTGGATGTTGCCAGGTTGCCTGTGGTCGGCTTCTGACCAGCCGAGATGCTGTGCTGAGGACGGCCGAGGTGGCGTATGAATACCGAGATGTTGCCGTTCGGATTGAAGGTGCCGTGTTTGCCGTTTTAGGCGGCAATACGCTCGGCGTCCACGGCATTGGGGCTGAGCGTCTGCCGGTCTTCGGCTTGTATGGCGGTAGCGGTCCCATCTGGTAATGTAAAAATCTTTGATTAAAATTAAAAATGGCCCTTTCTGTGGCCGCATATTGTAAAATTTCCTCTTGCTCGACATGGTCGGCAAGAGTATACCTTCGTCCCAGGGACGACTTCAACCATAGGTCGTCCCTCCACAATTCGGCCATCTGTTCTTGATACAGCCGAATGAACTCCTGCTCGCGTACCTCGCGTGCTCCCTTCCTCAATACTTCTTCTGGCATTGGATCAAAACTCCTCCCGTACTCAGAGAGGGGGTCCTCCTCCTCTGCTTCGTCATCCGCGTCGCCGTCCTTGCTCAGTATTTCCCCCTCGAGAAGGGAACTGTCGAGCAGGTCGTAGGCCTCTGGTGCGGTCGGGCTGGGGTTGAGTACTGGGTCCGGCGTCTTCTGGCCCGGGGCGAGGAGAAGGCTCTCGCTCGGGCTGCTGTTGCTGCTGCTGGGCCTCTCTCCTTGCTGCGTCCGCCGCCATTGCTCTGCTATATCGACAGAAGTTTCGATAGAATCGGGGTCGAAGGAAGAGGGCGGCAATGGGCCCGTCGAGGATCCTTTTGAGATCCCCGGTTGGGTCAATGTGCTCGTCGTCTCCCCCGATCGTCCCGCGGCCGGCTGGTATACCATCTCCCCTGTCGGGGATACTGTCAGTCTCTGCGATGGTATCGGTCCCGTACGATAGCGGTTGGCTGTCGCTGAGTGCCGCCTCCCTCGGGACATCGTTGGTGGGCTCTGCCCACGGATCGGACTCGGTGGGGGGGGTGCTGGGCTCTCGGAAGGGTGAGTCGAGGGTACTAGTGTTGACGATGGTACTAGTCCCTCCTCTGCTGCCGGCCTCTTCTCTTCGCCGCTCTGCTTCTCGTGCCCGTAGGTACCTTCCGAAGAGATGGTTCTCTCGATAGATCTCGTTGTCGATACGTGCCTGGGCGGCGAGGTACTCGGGAAGGTCACAGGTAGGTCGAATTTGGTTCGCTCGGGGGCGGACCTCATCGGGGGCCTGGGTTCCCCGTGTTCCCTCTGGTACCGCTCGTATGCTTGCTGTTCTGCTAGGATTACCGCTAGCTGCGCGGCGCTCCAACCGGTCGGCCTTGACGGCAGCGGAGCGCCACCAGTGGCGCTCACTGTTGTCGTCGTTCCAGTAGGGGTCATTATCGACCCCTGTTCTGCTGTCAGTGCTTGAGTTTCGTACTGACGTTGTATGATGGGATCCTCGGCCCCTAGGACTGGCTCCTCGAGCCACCCGTGAGGCATCCAGGGAGTCTCTAGCATGGCGCCCAATGCCGGTGCTAGGGACGGGAGTTGTGGTCCTTGTTGCTGGGATGCTGTGCTGGGGGGACGGGATGGGGGTGTCGGGTCGGGGTCGCCGGAACCCTGTGGCCCAAGGGTTCCCAGGGTCTCGGATGACTGCTGGCGAGGGTCGCGGGGGGTATGTGTGCTGCTGACGCTGCTCCTCTTCTTCCCTAGTACGTTCCTCAGACGTTCTCCCAGAGACGTCTTCGGATTCGTGTCCTTCTGGCTGGTGGGGCTGTCGGGACGTTGAGGGTCGGGTAGAGGCAGGGATGTCGTGGAGGGGGAGGTCGGGTGTGACATTGCGAAGGATAATCCGGATACGTTGGAATTCGTGATAGTGCCTGATCGCCCAAGCTGTGATCGATTGTCGTCCTCGACACAGTTGTATGATCACCAGTAAGCCGATCAAGATTCCGATAATAGAAGCTAGGAGTTCGAAGAACTCGTGGGTAAAGTTTGGGTCGGATGGATTAAGGGCAGGGGGCATTCGGTTCCTCAGCACAATTGGGCTTGAGGAAGGGAATGTAGAAGCGTTAAACTAATTGTTAGACTCAAACCCCACGTGACTATCAACACGTGATAAACAGTTCGGTACCTCGTACTTCGGGTATGTCTGACTGAGTTCACTGATGCGAAAGTTAATGTGGGACAAGGCTTTGCAAGTAGTAGAAGCTCGAGAGTAGTTTGGTGAAGATAAACTTTAGTTTAACGCTGAGCTATTACAGTGAAAGCTGTCTACTTAAATACTGTTCTGTTATCGTGTTATAAATAACTGTTCACAAAAGATATTGTCTGCTGTAGGGCTGTTACCCCTGCTGTTGCCAGGCTCTCCACAAAAGCTGTTGTCTGGTGAATTGTCGTCGTTGCTGTTACTGCTGTTTAGTGACAAAAGGAGCATTGTCTCTCCCTTCACAGCGCACAGCCGTACGATAAGACAATGACCAACTGGGTTGCTGAGCTAAGCATTCCCACAGTCTTAAGCGCTGGCCTAGACGCTCTGACTAGCAGAAATAGGGGTCATTTCTGGGAAAAGGAGAAAGAAAAATAGAGAAAAATAGGAAAAATCGTAACATAAATGGAACCAATGAGTGGCCTCATCTCTCAACCACAAATGAGAGATGACCAAGGAAGAAGGATTAATCCATTATGATGGGTGGATTTACATCACACAAGATCAGAAGCTATGAGGAGAAATTATCACTACTTGCCATGACCATGCAACTGCTGGACACTCTGGCATTGCCAAAACAAAAGAATTGGTATTATGGGAATACTGGTGGCCCAAACTAGAAAACAACATTGCCACCTATGTCCAGGCATGCAAAGTCTGTCAACATGGCAAATCATCCATGAAGGCTCATGCCACACCACTACATCTGAATGAGGTCCCATCATCACCATAGACCCACATCTCAGTTGATATGATCACAGGACTGCCAGACTGCAATAGCTATGATGCAATCCTTATTATTGTTGACCGATTCTCAAAAGCAATCATTCCCATCATCTCCTCCACAGAATTAACTTTCAAAGAGTGGATAAAGATTCTGTGTGATAAAGTCTATGCCAAATATGGAATGCCCCAGATGGTTATCTCAGATAGAGGACCTCAATTTGTCTCCAAATTCCTCAACAACCTCTATCATCTTTTGAATATCAAAAGGAATGCATCTACAGCCTATCATCCCCAAACTAATGGCCAAACAGAATGTGCAAATCAGGAGATGGAAAAATACCTCTGCCTCTTCATTAACTATCAGCAGGACAACTGGGTGGAATGGTTAGCACTGGCTGCTTTCCAACACAATAACCGAATACACTCAGCAACAGGAAAAACTCCATTCTTTATTAACCATGGATGACACCCTCACATCATCCAAACAGAATGACATTGAATGACAATGCCAGCATCAATAGACTTTGCCACTATCATAGCAAAGATTTATATGGAGACTAAGACAGCACTCGAGAAGGCTGCAAAAGTCATGACAAAACAGTATGACAAACACCATTGACCCTTGCATGAATATCAAGCCAACGATAAAGTATGGCTTGATACAACAAATCTCCACCTACTGTGCCTAAAGCATAAATTAGCAGATAAATAAACTGGCCCATTCCAAATCCTATCCAAAGTCAGGGTAGCCATCTACAAACTCTGGCTCCCTCCCTCTTGGAAGGTTCACGATGTCTTTAATGAGATATTATTAATACCTTATATCGCATCTGCATTCTCTAACCAGGAACATCCACCACTATCACCACTGGACCTCATCAATAATGAAGAATATTATGAAATCAACCAAGTTCTAAACCATAAACTCCAAAAAATAAAAGCAAAAGGGGGCAGAATGACAATCACAGTTGATTATCTGGTCAGTTGAAAAGATTACAGGCCTGAATCCAACCAGTGGATGAATAAGAAACTAATGCATGCTGACGATGCCATACATGATTATAAACTATCCCTAAATTAAGCCATCAGGATGATGATCTTAAGGAGGGGGTAATGTTATGATTTTCTTCCATTTTTTGTCTTAACCCCTATTTATGCTTAGTCAGAGCATCAGGATGAGTGCTTAAGACCATAGGACAAGGCTTAGTCATCACAACTAGTGAAGTCAGTCATTGTCTTTTGATGCAATGGCATTGTCCAATGATACACAATGAGCCTTTTATGTATGGTAATAATGCCTCAGGACAAAGAGCACAAAGACAGAGAAATATACAATAAGTAGATAGTATTATTAGCAAACCTTGTTTTGTATTTAAGAGGCTCACTCTTGCTGGTAAAACCCAGCTTTGAGCTAAAGCTTATACACCCTCATTCTACTCTCAAGCCAATTACAAAAAAGCCTTAAAGCACAAGAATCAACAGCACAATCCAGTGAACTCTAATGGAAGGCTTGAATGTGAAGCCACATTGGTTTATCATGTGCCATGTTGATCATGTGCAGCCTGAGCCTAACAGACTGAGGTAGTGGATCTACTCTACTGGTATATATACTGATGTGTGAAGTATAGGGGTATGGATAAAGGAAAGAGCAGCATACATTGTGGAATCATGGTGGGTATCCCATGTCTAGTTCAACAAAAAGTAGATTTCATACATGTTTGTGGGGTTGATAATTCATGTTATCTGGGCCTTGCTCAAGTAGTGATTGTTTTCCACCTCACTCTTGAAATGTTTGATCTCTACCCTGACTTCTTCAAGCTATTTTTGCTGCATGGTGTGGAGGAAAGAGCAATGAAGTTGAGAAAACAGAAAGATGAACTGGAACTGAAGCTGAGAGAGAGATTTTGGGGAGATGAGAGTATTTGTAACTATCCAACTCAAAAATCAGCCAAACTGTTCCTGGAATTAAAACTGGTTTGCCTGTTCATTGATAACCTCTCGCTCCCAGGCTGCCAGTCAATGAGTCAGACTTGTATTTTTGGAGAGACAGGAACCATTAACCTCCCACACAGCCACTTCCCTTGACAGGTGCTTGGCAAATAGTCCAATCCTCCAGTGCTCAGCTGCTCAATTACTAATCATAGCATCAGGCACAACATGACAAGCAAAATCTGTATTGCAGACCCAAGGGATGAAGGCAAGCAGTTTTGGGTCCAGAACTACAGCTTTCTACTTGAAAAGAGCTACAAATTACATCCTCATTATGACCCAAGCTGATTCTCATACCAGATACAAGATGGTTTGAGATGGTACTGTCATTGCAGTCTCTTCGAGGATAAACAACTTGCTTGCATGCATTTTCTTCAGTTCATGAATAAACAAATAATCTGAAAATATCTTAGAATCTTGCATAGATTATAGATGCCATCCAATTGTCTGACAAATTTCAAGTCATCCTCAGACCAACTCCTGTGGATTCAGCAGAGCTAGCTATGATGAAACGACTCTCTACCAGAACTTCTGGAGAATCCATGGAACCACTCTGTATCTGTCCTTGATATCTTAGAACTTCCAGATGATAAAGCTCAGGTTATCATTGTTATGCTCAAGTTTCAAGACCTCAGTTCTCCCGATTTCCATTGTCAATCAGAGTTTGCAGAGGTGATCTGCCAGATCCCAGAGGTATGCATTGAGGTCTCTTAACAGACTACTCTTAGAATTTTGCTTTATTATTTTGCATATCAGGATAGCATCGACAGTGTGCATCTCAGGCTTCTAATCCATCAGCACTGCCACATCATGCCCATTCATTACTATATCATCAACTTTGAAAGCTTAAAGGAAATGCCAGAAAGCAGGGATAATGCAATTATCCTTGGAGTGCATTGTCAAATCAAAACTGCCTCTGAGTTCATGGTGTATATTCCACACAATCCTTTCAAACTGGATATATACAACATTGATGCTATATTCCTGTCCCTATGTGACATACAATGTATTTTTCTCTGATCTTCTGGAACTCAGTTGATATGGATTACAGGAATACTATGGACTAGACAATTTCAGACAATTCCTGCTTTGGCTGACCTGTGATGATCCTCTTGCTAGACCAAACACAACTGAAGCCCTCCAACAGTTGGATGAATTTATTGCATCTAAAGAGAAGATATGGGCTTATAGATGTATTTGGCTGACTGCATCATGGGGAAAGCCTCCACTGTTATTTGTTCAATCTTTATGGCGAAAATTTCCTTGTTTGCTGAGGCTCCCTTTACTGCTGTGATAGATTGGTATTTACAAGGGGTCAAATCCTGTGATATATTTTAATAGAAATTTTGAACCTAAATCCAAGTAAGAAAATACCATCCAGATTTGATGGCTGGGGATTTGGTAAACAAAACCCACTCAAAAAGACCTGTAGGATTTGGGAACATCTTTGTTACAGGATTACATAAGAGATTTGAGAATGAAATCTGAAACAAGTACTTGGCCCTTTGTCTCTTGGCTATGATAGGTATTTGTTCCAGATTTCATTCTCAAATCTCTTATGTAATCCTGTAACAAAGATGTTCCCAAATCCTACAGGTCTTTTTGAGTGGGTTTTGTTTACTAAATCCCCAGCCATCAAATCTGGATGGTATTTCCTTACTTGGATTTAGGTTCAAAATTTCTATTAAAATATGTCACAGGATTTGACCCCTTGTAAATACCAATCCATCACAGCAGTGCTTTCTACTAGACCACCCTCAAGTTGCACTCCTCCATGTTTTGCTTTGTTTTGAGCTACTGTTATCCAAATCATCGACCCCACATCATCTGATTATCTTTAATGCCACATTCATATTGTATACCCTGCTACTGATATCTGATCGGAACTTATCCTCCAATGCCATGCTATTTTGTTCTTTCAGATATATGTTAATATGTCATGCAGACGAGGTTTCTGGACTCGGTCACTTCAAACGAATCGTCATTTACGGATTGTCATCTCTTTGAAGAAGGTGCCAATTTTAGGCAGGGAAAGGGGAAAGATGAGCTGATTGAGCTGCGCGCAGAGGGATTCCCGATCCCATATCAGCGTGGGAATTTACCGTGCATTTGAACCAGGCCATAAGTGTCGTGGTCTTTGAAGCTTCCTCTTTCAGTCTCAGTACAAGGACAAACAGAGTACCTACTTATCTCCTTCTGCTCAGAAATGCCTCGAGGTTCACATCGTTTTTGAGTGAGTCATGTCGGTACCGACGCCAATGTGTTGGGTTCGTATCCGATTGTAGCACTCCTCAAGAAAAATCAAATTGAACTCCTCGCCTCGTTGTACGTAGGAGCCTGATATCGACATCCTCTGGTCCCGTCGTAGAGTTCTGGCCCGTAAACCCTGGTTTGAATTCACGTACACCCAAATCAGAGGCTCGTTCATTCTAGGGTCTTATCGTGCCTGTCTTCCTCGTGGCTTCCAAATCAGATTCCAGGAAGACGAGCGGAAGACCATTGTATCCTATAATGGCTCGAATCTATGCGTATGACAGGAGCAACAAGCGCTCAGGACCACAATGAGACAGATATTCCGTTTCGCCGGGTATGAGAGTTGTCATATGCCTCCTAGTCATTCAAGGCCCTAGGCTACTATGTTGCCGTCAAAGTTAGACACTGGGATTGGTTCCTGAATCTAGCTCTCAGCGCTCCACCGATAATCGTTGACTTGGAGGATATATTCGTCTAACACCATCCTCGGACAGCTGCTCCGTGATGACGATTTGGGCTAACAGCGGCCGATTCCCAATGCCCTCCAGACACCGCGGTGGCAATAGCCAAAAACTACGCGTTTCAGGCGTCGACATCAAGAACGACATCCCTGTCAGCCGAGTCAGCCAAAAAAATCAGAGATATACAAGAGATATATATAACCTTACAGGGCGAACAAGATCGATGGCAGCTACAACGTGATATCTCCATTTTTTTGCATCAATGAAAAACGACCATCAACTTGGACCCTTCTTGATGGCATCTTGTCCCGAACCTTAAAAATCTGCTTCAGAGCCCGATGAATCAGCTCATGTAAATCGCGAGGTCTGATGCGACGTGCTCTTTGATAGATGCCACGATCGTGGCATCCCCAGACGAGTCAAAGATCCCAGTGGGATAGTAAATTCTAATCGCAAGACGGAGATCAAGCTATGGATCATGAAAGCAGATGCCTGCAACGAGGTCCTCGTGAGATCAAATCATCACGACTGCGAGAAAAGCTTTCGATCTTCGAAGCAGCCCAGTCTCTTGGCAGATGCAGACATCGCAGTCAGAAAAACTAGGGAAATGCTGGTGGTACTGAGGTGACTCACGGATAGAAGAACGTATATGAAATGCAGATTTGAACTTCCGACAAGGACACGGGCATTTTCCTTTTCACATTTGGGCCTGATTCTGAGGGTTGGGTTTAATCAATGATAAAAAACACCTGCTGCGCTTCGTTTATGTTGATTCAGGCCCGGCGTGAACGTCAATAATATGTGTTTCGTCTGCTCAAAAATGGAACAAATCGGGTAAGTCCAAGCGAAAGCGCGACGGGAGAGAAACATGTGTGGAGGGAACGAGTCACCCAGGTAGGCCATGTTCCATATCCTCCACCTCGTCGATGGATTACTCAATCGTGAAACAAGGGCGTCAAAACGTGCATGTGCCTCTGATGCATGCGGTTCCTTGTCGCGATCAGGCGAGATCATCATCTTTAGCAATCAATGGCTGTCCCGATATCTTGAGAAAACTACCTTTAATACCATGAGCTTCGCGAGTTGGTACACATCTGCCCTAGAGCACTACGTCGTCTGGATTCTTCGTCCTCGGCACATGCTGGCCGACAATCCCAGAACCTGCAGTCGCCAGGCCAGGCTCTTCGCAGCTATGAACAAGGGTGCTCGCCAAATTCAATTTTGTACATGGGGTCGAAATTTTTTATTCTCAGGCATCGAAGGGGTACCGACCCAACCACGTGATATATACTGACGCAATATATGACATCAATTTCATGACTAAGCCATATGGCCCTTTCCGGCAGTTTCGTTGCAACCTCCCCTCCACATCGCGACCTCAACGCCTCTGAACTCGGCAGGCGTCACGCACCCAATTCTTTGGCACTCGAAAAACAGGATAGATTGATCACAGTCAGTCCCTGTACAAGGAATAATAGGGATTCTCATAAAAAAATTTTCAGGCCTTCCAAGACCCTACCGGCTGTGCCGGGCCGACATTCCCGAGCACCCTTGGCTATGAACGTCGTGATCAGAAAAATAAGGAACCTTTCAGCGGTACTGCGATGACTCACAGATAGAGAAACCTGTTTACAACGCAGAACTTCAGCCAAAGATACAGGTGGTTTCCTTTTCATAGATGGGGTTTAGATCTGTTGCTGAAAATTCAGTGACAATGTGTGTGCTGTGGTTTGGTTCACGTCCAATTAGTCCCGGTGTGAAAATCAATGCTATGCAATTGTGAATCTATAGAGACGATGGAAAAAAGGTATGTTCAAGCGAAGAGATGACGAGAAGGGAATAAATAGTAGGGAAGCCGACTCCACGGCGGAGGATACGTGGGATCACGGTAGGGTGTATTCCATATCCGCCACTGCATAGGCGTGTCACCAAGCCATGAAAAAAGGGCATCTGATTATGAAAGTGCTTCTGACGCCGTCATCCGCTTGTCAGGACTGCGCGACATCATTCTTTTAAGCAGGGGCTTGAAGTTGGCCAGCCAAATATATTCCCATATTATCCCTCAATAAAGTTATTATCAGAGGATGACGAAGCTACCTTCAATGTGGTGAAAATTGCTTCGTCGAGGTCATAGACATCTTCCTTGAAGGGATTGTTGGGTACTCCATAGGAACCGTCGAAACTTAGCTTAGGAACAGCAGCCACTTCTATGCCCTCAGGGAAACATTGTGCAAACTCGAAGTCAATGTAGTAGTAATTGACGGGGGCCACACGGACTCGAAGCTCAGTAAAAAGACCGCGGGTTGCACCATCATGACTGCCATCCATAGCGAAATGAATGCCTTTAGCGATGACGCGTCGATGATCCATGACAATGTCGTTTATAGTGATGTCTCTGCGAGGAGTCGTTAGATTCATAAACCTGGAATTCTCAAAAGGTAACAGTTACCCATGCGCAATGTTCAACCTATTCATAAATTCCAAACCCTGAAGTGTGAGCGAGTGATTTGTCAAAACGCTGTTTGAGGAAGAAACTCGACGGCGAGTAATTGTCGGAAGAGCTCAATGAACTCTGACACGCAATGAAAGTTTGGAGAGGCGAAGTAACGAAACATAGCTTTGACAAGCAATGCCCAATTCTCGTCGGGAAATTGAATGACATCAAGGAGAGGTATGGCGTGATTTCGAGGATTGTCCTTCAGCTCGGCTGAGGAAAGTTAAATGGTGATCTGCAACTCCAAATTATCTGGCTACATCCGTGGAACTACCTTGAGAACGACTTGACAGCCATCCGAGGTACGTATCGCATCTATGATCCGCCAGCGCTAGGTGTATAGTCCCAAGCAATTGAACAATGTATGCCAGTCGAAGACGTACGGGACTGTAATGGATGATGTGCTGGTCTTCATAGTACACGCCGAATTTCTTCGGTCGAGGATTCGACTGCCAGGAAGGAACCCAGTCAGCATGATATCGTGGTCGGAGCATGTATCCTCGAGAGGCGAGAAAAGGCTGGTGATTGACCCAAAATATTTCTCCTTCCTTCCTTCCGGAATCGGGCGTGTACAATTTGCTGTCCTGAGGCGCCTCTGTGCGATCCGTGGCTTCGCTTGGCATGAGGAATTGTTGAAAGATTATGTCAGCTTTGGTCTGTTACTCAGACGAACCAGCTCGAGAGACAAAATGAAAATGATACGTTCTTCAACCCTTTCACTTTGGCGCGAGCTTTATGCTGTTCTTTCATCTGCTATGGAAACAGTGCTTTGGACGATATATCCGAAGTACCTCAAGAACTTCCAGAGAACCGACGAATCTACAAACAGACCAACTAGGTTCTGATCAAATATGTGTTTGCCTTTTGTAACGCTCAATCATGACGATAATGATAATACTATTGAGGGGCTTTATTATTTAAGACCATTCTCTGTGACTTGAAACAGTTGTGGGTCCAGTACGTTAGGCGTCCTTAAGAATCGTACTTTGAGGTAGTTACCATGAAGGAGCGATTTGAATCTTACAACAATCAACGACGAAAGGAGCTTCCAGATAAAGGTCCTGAATTTGTGGTATATATTGACAGGGGTTGTAAACAACAAAGCGGGAAAACTTTCTAACACAAGAAGAGAAAAAAGAAACGATGCTACGGAACACTACTAGCTACAGTAAATATGACGATGCGAAGATATATGCTAATGATAATGATTAAAGAAAATGATAAAGCAAGCGCTCGCCTACTCGAGGCCGCTTTTTGGAAAATCCAAGAAAGATTCAAGACGGACGTTGAAAGCCAAACGAAGTTTTTTTGCCGGGCCAAAAAGAGAATCTTTTCTTCAAATCTTGAGAAGTTGAGGGGGGCAGGGCGGAATCACACATGCCGGGGGGGCTTGAACGGAAGACTCAAAAACAGATCGACGCTCTCATCGAAGAGGTACCATCTGGACCTCATTCTTGTCATCAGGCGGACCGCATTGGATCTTCAGAACAAGAATCCCATCCTCATATCTTGCATCGATATCTTCCGGCTAGGACATCGTAAGTCACGGGTGTCTTACAGAACAGAAGGGAAACCGAAGCGCAGGACAGGGGAGGGTGGGGGCGTACTTTGCAGTCTGGGGAAACGACGATGGATCTCTTGCATTGACCGTACTTGCCCTCAATCCAGAATATCTCACTCCCTGGCGCGGGATCTCGCGACGTTGTGGCTCCGGGAAAGGGAGCATGCCTGGTGGCGTATACAGTTACCTGCCTGGAGTGGTTATAAAAGCACGTCCAGAGACGGATGGAAATATCTTCGCGCTTAACGCCGGGAAGCTCAAAGTGGGCGGTGATCGTTGTAGTCTCGGGATCGTAGCGCCAGTCGAACCGGATGAAGAGGGTTCGCGATGCTTGCGAAAGTAAGAGAGAGGTAGAGGTGCGTTCGCGACTGCCGACCGAGACGGGGGAGCTATCACTGCGTAAGCTATCATTCGATGGATGAAATAGTAATTGACTTACGAACGAGGACGTTGAGGAGTGGGCGGTCCGGTAGGTGCCCTGACTGGGGCCAGTATCGGTGGGACAAATCTAATGACAGGATCCTGGTTTTGACTAGGACCAGCCGCGCTGCCTGGCCGAACATAAGGATGAGCTCTGTGCTCTCTGGATCGAGGCGGAGTTCGACGAAGGTGCTGACGTCCTCTCGTTGGCGGCTCTGACCTATTAGCAACGGAATAAGCATCACACAGTGTAATTCCACGTCATCAAAAGCCGACCTGGGTTGAGGTACTGGAAGAAGTTGAATGGTATTATTATCGATGGGAGAGCTCTGGCCTGCAGCACTCAGATGCTCCGGCTGTACCGTTTGCGTGTACATCGGCGGCAACGTTGGGGTCAGCGGCGATAGCTGGTCGGTAAAAACGGGCTCAGATTGTTGGGTTTGAGGTTGATGTTCAATAACCTCCCAGGAAGGGAAAACTTCACGCGGCGTTGAGGGGTCCGAATACTGTTCTGAATATTGGCCATGGTAAGGATACGACATGAGCGCTACAGAGAAGAAAAATTTGATGCCACGCGGCCTTTTATCTCCCCGGAATCAATTTGAGTCATTATGTCCGCTTCGGGAAATATTATGGCACGTGGTCGTGTTCTGACTTTGGTCACCGGTAGAACGCCGGAGTTCGATCATGTTCGATCCTTCCATATGCTTTTCCACGGACCTTGTTAGTTTTTTACGCTGAAGGTAAGACTAGACGCCCTAAATTGTGCCCAAATTCTCTTCTTTTACCAACAAACAGGAAATGGAACGACGTTCCGCGGCTATCTGGATGCTGTTTACCTAAAGTAGCAGCCCCGCCTTTGGTGGAGACTCGTCTAGTCACATGCAAAATCCCTGCCACCATCAGGTCCTTGAAGACATGAGTCAAAGCCTGTATGACTGCTAGTGGTCCCAAGCTTTTCCCTCCATGCTTGGGGATGCAAAAATCGAGCTATAATAATGCTCTCCTTAAGTAGATGCGAGTCAAATGCTAGGTGTTCTAGGGTGAGCTTGGCCGGTGCATGCGGCGGTGATTTTCCGCACGATCCTCCTACAATCGCCTATGCTTCCGCCTCTCTCCATACTAGAATAAAAATACATCGGCTTGCTTCCCGAAGCTACAATAGACTCTTCGTCATGGGGATATTATGGATCTCGAGAACGTTTCATCCGCCTCAACGTTTCACGGCTGCACCATTTTGGGGGCCAAAGGTACAGTGACACTCCACAGAGTTCCCTTCACGGCCTGGGAAGGCCTTTTGCCTGTATCCTCCATGTTATAAAAGCTCATGATCCGTGTGTTCACTGTAGCTTCAAGGTCATTTTCTGCAATGAATCTCACAACTGTTCTTGCCTTTGTCCTTGCTGCTGTCGGAGCCATAGCCTCACCTGTTGTTGACAAGCGCCAGTCATGCGCAGAGGCTGCGCAGTTTGGGGTCCTCGAAATAGTTCCTTCCGATTTGCAGCCTGGCACGGTAAGCAGTCGATTTACTGCATTGTATATCCCAATTTTTTACGTGTTTCAGGGTTTCACGGTTCACATCGACTATGCATGTGCCGTGGAGTTAGGCGTCGTCCCGACTTACATCGATACTTACATAGAGGTTCCCGAGGGCAACAACGGACACGAGCCTCCCATTCTGCTCGACCGTCGGACGTTTGTTTTGTCGCCACCGCCTCTGACTCAGGCTCTTACCTTCACTGCGAGCGTACGTGAAATGACTTCATATTTTGGCCCGTTCATACATTTTTGTTGCCTAGTTCCCATACTACCCGGTGTTGTTTGAAGGTGCTCAGTACACGATCGGCGTTCATACAATTTATCCTATCAATGGAACGGATGGGAATCCGATCTTGATAGAGGGTATAGTCTATGGGGACATTAATGTTACTACTTCTTAAGGATTTTTCGGGCGGATTTTTCTTTTGTAGCATCCATTCACAATGGACTTGAACCTATCGTTTCTAATGACATTCGAGACTTCGTTGTTCAATGACTCTTAAGGGCATCTTGAAAACTGTAAGACTGTATAATTCGGTGACTTCTGCTGATACGGCTCAGATAAATAAGTGTAAACCAATCTATCTCGGTAGCTCGTAAGTAGTAAAAGTTGAAAGTAGTAGCTGTGAGGGAAGCATTAATAGTACAAATAAGCTAAGAGGACATGATGTGAGATAAGAAAGATGGCAAAGATACAGTTTTCAAGTCGGCTTTCTTTTTTGTTGGAGCTGGACATGTGCTTCGCTTGTATTTCGCCCATATTCTCCCACACTACGTCTAACGTCAATCAACAAGAACGGAAAATTCTAGATCTCGCTTCCGTAGATGGCTTCCTCATCAAGGCTTCGCGGATCACATTACGAAAGACGCTTTGACGCTGGTGTAGCAAATCATTGAAAGCGGAGCAGGCCTAGGAACAAGCAACTTCTTTGTGTAAATGCGCCCTTTTTTCTTTACATTCTGCATCACAGGCAAAGGTTCTTACCACCATCAGGTCCTTGAAGACAAGAATCAAAAAACTTGTATGCCTGCTAGTGGTCCCAAGTTTTTCCCTCCGCGCTCGGGAATGCCATAATCGAGTTGTAGTACCAGTACACCCATAATATTAGTGTGCTCCTCAAGTAGATCCCGAGTCGAATGCTAGGCGTTCTAGGGTGGTCCCGGCCGGTGCATGTGGCGATACTTCAAGTTGTCCCCACGACCCTCCTGCAATCGCCTATGCAGCGGTCTCGAGAACGTTTCATGCTCTTCAACGTTTCACAACTGCACTACTTTGGGGTCAAAGGTACGACAATGCTCCACAGAATTCCCTTCACGGCCTGAAAAGGCCTTCATTCCTGCATATAAAAGCCCATGCTCTGTGTTCATTGCATCTTCAAGGTCATTTCTTGCGATGAATCTTACCACTGTTCTTGCCTTTGTCCTTGCTGCTGTCGCAGCCATCGCCTCACCTGTTGTTGACAAACGCCAGTCATGCGCAGAGGCTGACCGGTTTGGGGTCCTCGAAATAGTTCCTTCTGATTTGCAACCTGGCACGGTGAGTAGTCGGTTTACCAGATTGTATATGGAGCCCAAATCTTACGTGGTTCCTATGCGTTAAGTGGTTCACGATTCACGCAGACTTTGCATGTGCCTTGTACTTTGACATCGTCCCGACGTACACAGATTTTTACATCGAGGTTCCCGAGGGCAACAATGGACATGAGCCTGCGATTCTGCTTGACCGTCGGTCATACACTGTACCGGCGGCGCCTCTGTCTCCAACTCTTACTTTCACGGCTCAGGTATGTGAAAGGATTCCATATGTTGGCTCGTTCATACATTTTTGCTGCCTAGTTCCCGTACTACCCGTTGTTGTTTGAAGGTGCTCAGTATACGATAGGCCTTCACACGATTTACCCTATCAATGGAACGGATGGGAATCCGATCTTGATAGAGGGTACAGTCTATGGGGGTATTAATGTTACTACTTCTTAAGAAATTTTCTGGCGGATTTTTCTTTTGTAGCATACATTCATAATGGGTTTGTATCTATCGTTTCTAATGTCATTCGAGACTTCGTTGTTCAAATGACTCTAAGGGCATCCTTGAAAAGAGAAAGACTCCGGGCCGGAGCGATCGTCCTTATGTGCCGCGTCGGCAAATGCACGTTGCTGAACATCATTGATCATCCTCTGCTTATTTTCAAACAGCACTGTCTAACGTCTAGATCTAGCTTCCGTAGACGGTTTCCTCATCAGTGGATCATCGTCGTCACTGCGAACGAACTTCACAGACTGTTATGCTACGAAACCATCCCGGAAATTACAGCCGTTTGCAGCCAGTGGCCTTGTTAGCTCGGACTTGGTCATAAACTGGGTTTTGGGGACCGAGCACGCCAAAGGTGATCCGAGATCGCCGAAATAGCAATAAACCGGCAAAACCATGGTTTTTGACAAAGTTCAAAAGAGCCTCTCTACTCACGAAAGCAATGTATTACTGTCAAGCTGTAGTATGCTGTCGAACTCGACGTAATCCAATTCAACAAGAACGACGGCGATCATTTGATGCATACAAACATACACAAACTGGCAGACTTGGCTAGACCAGTGGTCGGTAAATGCCCTGATATCCATGCTGATCTGACCTGTATGCTATACAGATGGCTACCAATTCGTCCATGAGGGGACTGAAATCATTTTCTGCCAATATCGGTCCTGGCATTGGTATCGATTTCATTAGACAACGTACTTGTAAGTGGATATTACTACCTCAATCGTCCATTCTTGGCAGGAATCCTCATGTCTATTAGGTCTGACCGGTCTACCCGCTCATCACGGAACACCGAGTGACTGTTTACGTTGATGTATGGAAGCCACGCTTTGCCTTCTTATCCCACGGGGGAACAAACATCATTGGCGCCTCTACTCCTACCATCACGATGGCAGTCGGCTGGTGTTACGATTCTGTCTCTCCAGATGGCTGCAAACGTTCGCCAGGGACATGCCAGCTACGCCATGACATCACGAAATGCAGTTGCGGGCTTGTCCTGGACATTTGCAACTATGAACCCCATATACACGGCAAACGACATCAGCATATTGTTGCAGGCACACAACGACCTGTGTCGAAGCGGGGAAAGGCTGGTCCGAAGCTAAAGCAGTGCCCCCATTGCAGCCCGAGTAGAGAGTTTCTGGAGAATGAGCTCGAGGCTCATGTAGTGACTCATACGGTGCAAGAGCGGCTGGCGACGACATTGAACGAGGCTCAGAGAAACAAGAACGGGATTGAAGTGTCCAACTTGACGGGGCTTGATTTCGGAATCGTCGATGAAGACGAGCAACTGCCTGTGGTGGTCGAAATGCTCGTGCAAAGGACCAGCGGCGATGACTCCGGCGCGCCTATCTCGCTGACCAAGCTCAGGATGCTGTCTTCGCAGAGGCAGGATGAACATGGCGTCAAGTGAGTCGTCTCCGCATTTCTACGGGGGGATTTCTCTCTCTTCTTTGCCGTTTTCTTTCCATATTCTGGATATCCTTTCTAGAGGAAGGCTTCGCATTTTCTTCGGTTGGTTGGAGACTGAGACTGATGATGGCCCCACCACTAGGTTCTCCGTGACCATAACCCCGGCTTCGAAATTCATACGCTCCGCTCGACCTCACAAGGTCTCTGTCACCTTCCATCCATCCTATGCTGGGCGTTTCGAGGACACCTTAGAACTAGTATTCATCAATATTGTCAAACGCCACCGGTTTGTTATCCAGCGACAGGTCTTCGCTACTGTCGGTTGTCGTGCTGATCACGAGCACCTCGCTCCCAAGGCCCCTTACACCCGACGTAAGCGCCGCAACATCAAGTTAGACGGTCCCATCAAACGCAGCCTTCGCCCTCCCACTTGGACCCCGACAAAGTTCTCCAAGCTTCCCCAGTTCAATGTCCCGAAGAACCTGATTCAGGCAGTATATACTGAAAAAGGGTATGTGAAGAGATCCGCCAAGCAAGATGTCAAACGATTCATGCCTTCGTCGTTCACCATCTCGAAGTATGCACAGCACTTCCAAACCATGCTTTATCTGGAAGAAGAGCAGAAAAAGTTTGTTTTCGGCTTTGGTGGTGCAGACGCTTTGCTCATCTCATCGTACAGGCAGGATCTGGACGCTTACTCTATGGAGGGCGTTGAGATCAAGGCGGACTACCCTAGATACAAGTAAGTATTTATGATAATCACTGAGTGCGTGGGGCCAACCTACCATATTCAGGCTCAAAGTCGAAGGTCTTTCCGAAGGTCGTCCCTCTGTTCTTATCGGAGATTACATTCTCGTTCGTCCCGTCGGTCAACCCGACAAGGCTTGGTTCGAAGGACGCGTTCACAACGTTGCCATGGAGCACGTCAGCCTTCGCTTCAGCGATGACTTCAATACCTACCGCGGGACAAAGTTTGATGTACGATTCGTCTTGAATCGGCTACCCTGCCGTCGGGCGCACCAGGCTCTGGTCAATAAGAACGACCTTGCTCGGTTACTCTTCCCAGGTCCTGAGCACTTGATATCGGCGCGACCTGTTTCCCGAGATGTGTTGAAGGAGCTGGTCCCTTTTAACCGCAGTCTTGGAAATAATCCTGAACAGCTAGAGACAGTAGCCGCTATCGTACATCAACCAAGAGGAAGCGTGCCTTTCATCGTGTTCGGGCCGTAAGTACTCACCGTTATTAGTATTCATACGTCGCCTGACCCAAATGGCTTGTCCAGCCCAGGAACAGGAAAGACGGTGACCATCGTAGAAGCCATGAGACAAATCCTCCAGCGTCACCCCGACGCCCACATCTTAGCATGCACACCCAGCAACGAATCCGCCGACCTCATCGCACAGGGGCTCATGCACCTCGGTCCCATGAACATCTTCCGCTTGAACGCCATGTCCCGCAAGTTATCCCGTCTCCCCCTTACCCTCCAGCCATACTCCCTCATCAACGGAAACGGAACTTTTGCTATGCCTATTCTGGAAGACGTCCTTCGACGGCGTGTCGTGGTCTGTACGTGCATTTCCGCCGGTGCCCTCACGGGCTTGGGCGTGAAGCGCGGGCATTTCGGGTGGATTTTTATCGATGAGGCGGGCCAGGCGACGGAGCCTGATACGATGGTACCTATCAAGGGATTGGCGGACGAATATACGAACGTGATTTTGGCGGGTGATCCGGAGCAGCTAACTCCGACTGTGACCTCGAGGCTGGCGAGGGATCTGGGGCTCGTGGAGAGCTATTTGGTTAGGCTGATGAAGAGACCGTGTTATGGCCTGGAGCCATGGAATGCCAACGGAAGTGGCGGAGGATGGGGTGTTACGTAACTTTTTTTTTTCTCTCTTACACTTTGGATCTGTCTTTTCTCATGCTTTGCTGTTCTTCAGGGTCGTGGAGCTCCTCCAGAATTTCCGATCCCATCCGGGTATTTTGGCCTTTTCGAATGCACAGTTTTACAGGAACCGACTACGGGCATGTGGTGATCCCATGTTGACGAGGAGCTTTGAAAATTGGGACGAGCTTCCGACAAAGAAGTTCCCGATCATTTTCCATGCGGTGGTTGGTCGAGATCAAAGGGAGAAATCATCACCGTCGTATTTCAATATCGATGAAGCCACACTCGTTAAGAAGTATTGCTTACGGCTTGTTGAAAAGAAGGGTACACGTGAGGCATCTCTCCCTTAATAACAGTCAAGGCGGTCGTGCTGATAAAATGTCCTAGGCGCTGAACATATTGCCATTATTACCCCATATCATGCGCAGAAAATGAAGATCTTAGAGCTCTTCCGCAAAGATCACAAGTTAAAGGACGTTAGCGTCGGGAGCGTCGAGGAGTTTCAGGGACAGGTATTTTTCAATCAATTTCGCTTCTTCTAAAGATTATTCATGTCCCCCCCTTCCTGGATAGGAACGCCGGATAGTCATCATATCCACTGTGCGCAGTAACTCGGATTTCATTGCTTCAGACATTCGACGTTCTCTCGGCTTCGTTGCGAGTCCTCGTCGGTTCAACGGTGCGTCTCGCGTATCTGACTTGCTGGCTAATCACGATTTACACTGGAGCCCGCAGTCGCTATGACCCGTGCTCAAGCCCTGCTCATCATTGTCGGCAACTCTGACGTATTGGCGCTGGATCCTGTATGGAGGTCATTCATGAACTACGTTCATGACCACGGCGGCTGGCGTGGACACCGGATGTCATGGGATCCATTGGACAACGTGAATGATTACGTCGAGCATGTGAAGAGGCGGGCTGCTGGTGAGGCTGAGGAGACTCTTACGAGGCTGAAGGCGCTCGTGGTGGGCGTGAGCGAAGCGGGCGGTGTTCTTCCCTCCCTGGATAGCGATGATGATGATGATGAGATTGATGGAGGATTGGGGGACGGGTTGGTCATACAGGAGGTGGACTGAATGATGTGTACTATTATTTGTAGATTGTGTTATGTGCCTTGCCGAAATAAATAACAGTGCTGTGTGGAATTCACGATTCCGTAGGGGTTCCTCGCATGATCTGCTTACAGGTGTGGGATTCGTAGTTTTTCTCCTCATTTCTGCTATCCGTTTGTCTCTGGTCTTCTGGCGTTGTACAAGCTTAGACAACCCTCCGAAAAGTTCTTTACATCTTGCTGACGTTGCCATCGCGAAGAAAAGTGTTGTTCGTCGGTATCAGGCTTATGAAAGGTCGCCAGAATAAGTAGATAATTCGCTTAAGGAGCATTGTTTACTTCATTCATGGCAACGACGAGGATGGTTAAAAAGGTTTTGTTTTAAAAGTTTCATGGAAGGACATCATTCGCCGCCTCCTGTAGGGCAGACGATGTAGTAGATTGCCAATACAGAAAACGCACCTTGAGAGAGGAATATAATTTTGAGACCATACCCAGATCAGACGATTCGGATGTAGGATAATAAGGAGCGAGCAGACAGTCACAGAAAAGAGGTATGGTCAGGAGAATTCCTGATGGTACATACAGAGAGGAGATTTCGGGCGAGAAGCCATATAACGAGTCCTAACATTTCTAGGAGGCAATGACAGGTTACGAGAGTCATCGAGCCCGGGGTTTTTCAACTGGCGCTCCATATAGTTAGTTCTTCGGCTCCCTTCATCACTTCTTCGTGACCCATCTAGGAACGGCTTAGTTAAGAAATGGAGTAGACATAAATTTAGGAGACTTACGTTGACCTGTTCATACCAAGTTGGTGGTCCCTGTGATATCAAGAACGTCTCAGACGCGGTTCAATTTCATGCAGACGAGAGAGAACAAACAAACAAGTTCCTCCAAGCGATATGCCTCTAACTTGAATGCTGGTCCAGGATGGAGGACCCCCCTTGGTGAAACCAGATAGCTGATCAAAGAAATGGCACACCCTGTTGGAGTAGGATAATACCAAGGATGGTGCTGTCAGCTATGAGAGGATTCAATTATAATTGTGTGACACAAAAGGGAAAAACAATCATATGAAGATTCATAAGACCATTAGAATCTATGCTATGTGGAGGGTTCTCAACAATGACAAAACCCACAGGTTTGAATTGAGGAAGCATGAAGTTGCTGACAATGAATGCCCACCAGTCCATACTGGAATGATATATCATCCACAGTTCCAAACCATAAATGTATTAATGAATGTATTCTACCATGATGCAATGATATATACTCTACTGTGCTGCCCAAATTAGGTTCTCACTGGTCACAGGTTACTCTACTTGCCCTAGTCACTGTTGATGATGATGAGCTCACATATCCTGCACCTTAGTTCCCAACTGCTCCCAAAAACACTTGTTGGATCATGTCAGGGACCAGCCCAGATTGGACCCACTCAGGTACAAATCTTGTAGTAGTACATGCACCAGGTTCCTGATTTTTCCCACTATGGTTCCCTCTGACAGGATTTTAAGCATGTTGTATCAAACCTTTGGCAATGTAATCTTTTCTCTCTTGTCACTGTAGACTATTCATTTTTAGTGATATCCATATGAATAAAACCTATGATTTCTATGTAAAACATTTATCAAACAAAGAGATTCTTACTGTCTGTTGCAATACTATCAGTGTCTGTCACCTCCCTCCAGCAATATGCCCTTGTACAAGCCTTACACTATTCAATTCTCAAATCTAGGGCCCCATTTATCAACTAATCCATATTGAAAAGGATTGTGATGTATATTCATTTATGCTGCCAGGCACATCACCAAGATGGGAAGACCTTACCCACAGAAACTGGACCAGTATCCATTCAGCACACCTAGCATGGGGATAATGGATATAGCTTGCAGAGAAAGTCAGCTATGATTAACAGCTGACTATGCAGCCTCTTGCCTCAGTTTTTATACCAATGTACACCAATTTATGATAGTGTTATGCACATGCCACCAGTCTCCATTTATCTTGACCAATCTAGAATTCAACTGCCAAGTTCCAATGGCTTCTGGCCATTCCCCACTACTACTAATTTTATTTTACCTTTATCATTTCACATTCATATTTCACATTGTAGTATCTAGACTCTGAACATGGTAGTGAATAGTTGACACTGGAGCCCAATAGACCTTGACTTGGATTTAGCTACTGCTAGTATATAAACCACATATAATTGTTGTAGATACTTAGTTTGAATATCAACTTGGATAGCCATCTGCTCCTAGCACCCACTTTATCCACTTTTTTCTCACCTGATGGATTCTGCTCCTGTTATGATTGTCTCATTTCTTTTCTTGATGAACCCCTCTTTATACTTAGTCAGGGTGCCTAAACCAGCACTCAGAACCATGGGATAGGCTTAATATTATGATTTTTCCCCTTTTCTCTTCATTTTAACCTCTATTTATGCTTAATCAGGATGCCTATACCAGTGCTTAAGACCATGGGATCAGCTAAGTCATCACAACAAGCCAAGTCTGTCATTGTCTTTCAATGTGACAACAATACTTGATGATGCACAACAGCCCTTTTGTAGACAGTAACAATGCTTGAGAACAATGAGCATAATGATGTTAGGGCCAAGTGACACATGTCCAATATCACATGGTAAATAGATGCTGTATTGCATTCATACAATCACACCTAAGTCCAAATATATAACATGTGTGGATGTTATGTGTTAAGCCTAAGTGTTATGTGAATGGAAACATGTGATAAACAGAGGTCACCTTGCACTTTGGGTGATCAACTGAGTCCACTGTTGATGTGCTTGGTAACAGCTAAGTGACTAAGAGAAGTGAATGAGGAATGAACTCTCAAACACCAACACCTAACCACTCAATACACAATCACCAAATACAGTTGAGGTCAGTTGCTTCAAGTACAATAGAAGCACTCTTGCAGTCTTAAGTAAAATCAAAGAAACAGTCAATAAAGACAGTTATTCAACTCTATCTTGCTTTCAAAGATGCAATACTCATGAGAGTAGTTTATAGCAATGTTTAAGTATAATTAGGACTTAGAATCAATGCACAATTGTGCTCCAAATCAACTTAGAATATTCCAAAACCCAATGAACTCCGAAACCCAAATACTAAGTCTATCAAGCACTTAGGCTTGACTAGCTGCACTCTTGGCTGGCTAGTGGTCCTCAAAACCGAAGAACTTGTATTCTGATGCCGAAACCCTTATAGTTTAGAACCTAAATTAATCTGAAACCCAAAATACAGTTATTATTCCAATCTAATCCTCTCTCTAAGTGACAAAGCAACTTAAATAAATCACTAAGTCGAAGCAGAACTCAAAATCCGTTGTCCCAGGGACTAGCTACAGTGGGCTAGAAGGCCTGAA